>NC_079195.1:190381933-190684472 GCF_029499605.1 Hyla sarda | reverse complement strand
TACTGGAATGCACCGTATAGCTAGTTTTTCTTCTCTCAACTTACCATTTGGTGGACATTGATTCTGTGCTGACATTCAGAAGGGTGCACCACTTATACTCTGCCTGCATGGGGGTTGTGTCTGTCCCTTTACTTACAACTCTCCATTAATCAGACATGTTGCCCTACGAGGAGCTCTACTTCGTTTTGTGTGTGTATATATATATATATATATATATATATATATATATACACTGCTCAAAAAAATTAAGGGAACACTTAAACAACACAATGTAACTCCAAGAAAATCACATTTCTGTGAAATCACACTGTCCACTCAGGAAACAACACTGATTGACAATCAATTTCACATATTGTTGTGCAAATGGAACAGGCAACAGGTGGAAATTATAGGCAACTAGAAAGACACCCCCAGGAGTGGTTCTGCAGGTGGTGACCACAGACCACTTCTCCGTTCCTATGCTTCCTGGCTGATGTTTTGGTCACTTTTGAATGCTGGCAGTGCTTTCACTCTAGTGGTAGCATGAGACGGAGTCTACAACCCACACAAGTGGCTCAGGTAGTGCAGCTCATCCAGGATGGCACAGCAATGTGAGCTGTGGCAAGAAGGCTTGCTGTGTCTGTCGGCATAGTGTCAGGTGGGAGTTGTGCTTACAGCCAAATACTGTGCAGGACGTTTGGCATTTTCCAGAGAACACCAAGATTGGCAAATTCGCCACTGGACGTGACAGAGTCTGGAGACATCGTGGAGAATGTTCTGCTGCCTGCAACATCCTCCAGCATGACCGGTTTGGCGGTGGGTCAGTAATGGTGTGGGGTGGCATTTCTTTGGGGTGCCGCACAGCGGCCAGAGGTAGCCTGACTGCCATTAGGTACTGAGATGAGATTCTCAGACCCCTTGTTAGACCACATGCTGGTGCGGTTGGCCCTGGGTTCCTCCTAATGCAAGACAATGCTAGACCTTATGTGGCTACAGTTTGTCAGCAGTTCCTGCAAGAGGAAGGCATTGATGCTATGGACTGGCCTGCCCGTTCCCCAGACCTGAATCCGATTGAGCACATCTGGGACATCATGTCTTGCTCCATCAACCAACGGCACGTCCAGACTATCCAGGAGTTGGCGGATGCTTTAGTCCAGGACTGGGAGGACATCCCTCAGGAGACCATCCGCAACCTCATCAGGAGCATGCCCAGGCATTGTAGGGAGGTCATACAGGCACGTGGAGGCCACACACACTACTGAGCCTCATTTTGACTTGTTTTAAGAACATTACATGAAAGTTGTATCAGCCTGTAGTGTGGTTTTCCACTTTTATTTTGAGTGATACTACATATCCAGACCTCCATGGGTTGATAAATTTGATTTCCATTGAGAATTTTTGTGTGATTTTGTTGCACATTTGTGTGATTTTTGTGTGCACATTCAACTATGTAAAGACGAAAGTATTTCATATGATTAGTTCATTCATTCAGATCTAGGATGTGTTATCTTAGTGTTCTTTTTATTTTTTTTTGAGCAGTGTGTATATATATATATATATATATATATATATATATACTGTATATATATATATATATATATATATATATATATATATATATATATATTACAGTCATGGCCGTAAATGTTGGCACCCCTAAAATTTTTCTAGAAAATGAAGTATTTCTCAAAGAAAAGGATTGCAGTAACACATGTTTTGCTATACACATGTTTATTCCCTTTGTATGTATTGGAACTAAACCAAAAAAGGGAGGAAAAAAGCAAATTGGACATAATGTCACACCAAACTCCAAAGATGGTCTAGACAAAATTATTGGCACCCTATCAAAATTGTGTAAAAATAAGATTGTTTTAAGCATGTGATGCTCCTTTAACCCCTTAAGGACTCAGGGTTTTTCAGTTTTTGCACTTTCGTTTTTTCCTCCTTACCTTTTAAAAATCATAACCCTTTCAATTTTCCACATAAAAATCCATATTATGGCTTATTTTTTGCATCACCAATTCTACTTTGCAGTGACATTAGTCATTTTACCCAAAAATTCATGGTGAAACGGACAAAAAAACTCATTGCGCGACAAAATCGAAGAAAAAACGCCATTTTGTACATTTTGGGGGCTTCCATTTCTACGCAGTGCATATTTCAGTACAAATTATACCTTATCATTATTCTGTAGGTCCATACGGTTAAAATGATACCCTACTTATATAGGTTTGATTTTGTAGTACTTCTGGAAAAAAAATCATAACTACATGCAGGAAAATGTATACGTTTAAAAATGTCATCTTCTGACCCCTATAACTTTTTTATTTTTCCACGTACAGGGCGGTATGAGGACTCATTGTTTGCGGCGTGATCTGACGTTTTTATTGGTATGATTTTTGTTTTGATCTGACTTTTTGATCACTTTTTATTCATTTTTTAATGGTATAAAAAGTGACCAAAAATACGCTTTTTTTGACTTTGGAATTTTTTTTGCGCATACGCCATTGACTGTGCGGTTTAATTAATGATATATTTTTATAGTTCGGACATTTACGCATGCGGCAATACCACATATGTTTATTTATTTATTTTTTACACTGTTTTATTTTTTTTATGGGAAAAGGGGAGTGATTCAAACTTTTATTAGGGAAGGGGTTAAATGACTTTTATTAACACTTTTTTTTTAACTTTTTTTTTGCAGTGTTATAGGTCCCATAGGGACCAATAACACTGCGCACACTGATCTCTTGCACAGATCACTGGCGTGTATTAACACACCTGTGATCAGTGTTATCGGCGCTTGACTGCTCCTGCTTGGATCTCAGGCACGGAGCAGTCATTCGTCGATCGGACACCGAGGAGGCAGGTAAGGGCCCTCCCGGTGTCCTGTAAGCTGTTAGGGACGCCGCGATTTCACTGTGGCGGTCCCGAACAGCCTGACTGAGCAGCTGGATCACTTTCACTTTAGAAGCGGCGCTCAGCTTTGACCGCTGCTTCTAAAGAGTTAATACCGCACATCGCCGCGATCGGCGATGTGTGGTATTAGCCGCGGGTCCCAGCCGTTGATGAGTGCCAGGACTGACGCGATATGATGCCGGATCGCGGCGCGATCCCGCCTCTATATCGCGGGAGCCGGGCAGGACATAAATATACGTCCTGCGTCGTTAAGGGGTTAAACTCACCTGGGGCAAGTAACAGGTGTGAGCAATATAACAATCACTCCTGAAAGCAGATAAAAAGCCGAGAAGTTCACTTAGTCTTTGTATTGTGTGTCTGTGTGTGCCACACTAAGCATGGACAATAGAAAGAGGAGAAGAGAACTGTCTGAGGACTTGAGAACCAAAATTGTGGAAAAAACAATCTCAAGGTTACAAGTCCATCTCCAGAGATCTAGACTTGCCTTTGTCCAAAGTGCGCAACATTATCAAGAAGTTTGCAACCCATGGCTCTGTAGCTAATCTCCCTGGGCATGGATGGAAGAGAAAATTGATGAAAGGTGTCAACGAGGATAGTACAGGTGGTGGATAAGCAGCCCCAAACAAGTTTCATAGATATTCAAGCTGGTCTGCAGGCTCAGGGAGCATCAGTGTCAGCACGAACTATCCGTCGACATTTAAATGAAATGAAACGCTATGGCAGGAGACCCAGGAGGACCCCACTGCAGACACGGAGACATGAAAAACCAAGACTACATTTTGCCAAATGAACTTGAGTAAGCTGAAATCCTTCTGAGAAAATGTCTTGTGGACAGATGAGACCAAGATAGAGCTTTTTGGTAAAGCACATCATTCTACTGTTTACCGAAAATGGAATGAGGCCTACAAAGAAAAGAACACAGCACCTACAGTGAAATATGGTGGAGGTTCAATGATGTTTTGGGGTTGTTTTGCTGCCTCTTGCACTGGGTGCCTTGAATGTGTGCAAGGCATCATGAAATTTGAGGATTACCAACAGATTTTGGGTCGCACTGTCCGAGATCCGAGATCTTGGGTCTTCCAGCAGGACAATGACCCCAAACATACGTCAAAAAGCACCAGTCCAGATCTAAATCTCATTGAACACCTGTGGAGAGATCTTAAAATTTCTGTTGGGAAAAGGTGCCCTCCCAATAAGAGAGACCTGGAGCAGTTTGCAAAGGAAGAGTGGTCCAACATTCCGGCTGAGAGTTGTAAGAAGCTTAGTGATCGGTATAGGAAGCGACTGATTTCAGTTATTTTTTCCAATGGGTGTGCAACCAAATATTAAGTTAAGGGTGCCAATAATTTTGTCCAGCCCATTTTTGGAGTTTGGTGTGACATTATGTCCAATTTTTTTTCCCCTCCGTTTTTTAGTTTAGTTCTAATACACAAAAAGGGAATAAACATGTGTAGGATTATGCTAGGCATCAAAACGTCTAATTAGCAGCGTGTTACTTGCCTATTATTCTCCATTGTTGGAATCTCTCCAGTGGAATTTATAAGTGTTGGGAGGAGATTGAACCATTAATCACCCCCTATATTGGGCACCGGCCTATGCAGCAGGCTATCATTCCTGCTGCTGGTTCTTATGTTTGTTATTGCTATTGGATATTGCACCTTATTATCAATACTAAAAATCTCCTACCGTGGCCACATGCTGCAAGTTATCTAATTAATATCCCTTATTGAGTGAAGTATATATAGTGTAAACCACTATTTGCGCTGTTTAAACCCCTGATTAGAGATGCCACGAATTGTATGCCGGCGAACAGTTCCCGGCAAATTTAGCATGTTCGCGTTCGCATCGCCGGGCGAACATATGTGAAGTTCGATTTGCCCCCCTATACTTTAACATTGCGGTAAACTTTGACCCTGTGAGTCATAGTCAGCAGACACATTACAGCCAATCAGCAGCAGTCCCTCCCTTCCAGACTCTCCTACCTCTTGCACGGACGCCATTTTACCCTCATTCGGCATTTTGCAGGCTTAGGAAGTGGAGGGTCAGAGAAGCTGCTCCTGCTGTATAGGGAAAGCGATAGCTAGGTTGCTGCTAGATGGTGTATTCAGGGTCCAGTTTACTCCTAAAGCACTAGTGTAACATCTTCTTTAAGGACAGCACCCAAAAAAGCCCTTTTTAGGGCTCAAATATCAGTCCGTGTGTCTTGCAACAGCTGGAGGCACCCTGGTTGGGAGGGAACCGCTGGTTAAAAAGCGTACTCCAGTATAAAAATTAAGCTCCTTCAAGCAACTAACTACTACAGTATTCAAAGGGCTGAAAGATATCAGTCCGTGTGTTTTGCAACAGCTGGAGGCACCCTGGTTGGGTACCACTGCTTAAAAGGGGAACTCCGCTGGCAAGCTTTTTTTCTTTAAAGCAACTAACTACTACAGTATTCAAAGGGCTGAAATATATCAGTCAGTGTGTTTTGCAAAAGCTGGAGGCACCCTGGTTGGGGACCACAGCTTAAAAGGGGAACTCCGCTGGCAAGCTTTTTTGCTCATTGTCACACTAGTGCAAATCATATTTGGTGTGACAGTTGTGCAAATTAAAAAAATTTGCACAACTGTCACAAATTTTCCAGGCAGGTTTACATGCCTAATTTTTCTGGTACTCTCTGCTGACATCTCTGTCCATTTTAGAAACCGTGGATATTAGATGTATGCTAAGGGTAGCATGGTGGCTCAGAGGTTAGCACTGCTGCCTTGCAACGCTGGGGCCTTGGGTTCAAATGTGCTGCCTAATATGGGGGAATCTTATGTGCTGCCTAAAGGGGAGCTCTAACTATGTGCTGCCTAACATGGGGGAATCTATGTGCTGCCTAAAGGGGGATCTAACTATGTGATGCCTAAAGGGGGCTAAAGCACGTTATCCCAAACCATTTAGGAATGTTAGGTGATTTATGCCCTTTATGAATTAAAACCAAACTCTGCATCAACTATGTAATTTTCCATGGGAGTTTTGCCATGGATCCCACTCCGGCACGCCACAGTCCACGTATTAGACCCCTTGAAACAACTTTTAAATCACTATTGTGGCCAGAAAGAGTTCCTGTGGGTTTTAAAATTCGCCTGCACATTGAAGTCAATGGTGGTTTGCGAACCGAAAATTTTATGTTCGCGACATCACTACCCTACAAAACTACTACTAGAAAAAATAAACTGAAGGTGGGGGCTCACACTAATAGGTGATAAATGAGTATCAAGGTACTGTATGATATACGTTAACCCTACGTGTCAAAGTATAATATGGGATAATGTATGGAGATACAGACCTCTAGATACACATATGATAGTGTTCTGTGTGGGATGTCAGGATGGAATGTATAGTGAGTGATTAATGGTCTAGTGTCAGGAGATGGTGATATTAATTAACGTATATTACTGACTGGGTATTATAACAGATTAGTATAGTGTTAGTTAATAATAAATATTGAATTGAATTGATATAGTACTAATAAATAAATGATAAATAATAGATACAGGCTAAGTGATAAAAGTGATAATAATATAAATTTTAATTATTTGGTATTGCGTGTGCGGCTGTGCAGGGCCCTTGCACTAACCACACCTTTAAATACTTGGTTAAAACAAATAAAGCATATAATATATAATATCATTAAATAAGTGATAGATATATGTATAAGCAATAAATAGCTGCAATAAAATTGATGCGATAAAATGAGAGATCAGCAGTCCCTAATTGCAATAGCTGGAGATAGAATAGTTAATATTGAGGTGATACAGTTCAATGTGAGGGAATATTGCTTGATTCCTCGATGGTTATCCACTGCAACAAAATTCAAAGTTCAAAGTGCTATGCAGAGTTCAAAGTGCTAAGCAGTATATGGTGGAAGTTCAAGGTGCTACAAAATGTATGATTATGATCCTCCACTGAGTTAGTAGATGATTTAAAAGAGGTTGTTGTAGCAATTGTAGCAATTGTAACAGAGGACTATTGTAGCAATTGTAACAAAGTACATGTAAAAGTTGTTGGTGCACAGCACCGCTCACCGCTTCCCTGGTGCGCTCCGATGTGTAGTACGGTCCTTCTCGTTCTCAGGCTGGCACAGCTCGGCAGCTGGCCTGGTGGAGAAGCCTGGGATCTCCCTGCGCTGGCTCAAGATCTTACTGCCGGGAGTTGGTAGATGCCGTAGAGCCGGTATGCCGTGGAGACGGTGTACTGCGCTGGAGGGAGGCTGCACTTGGATGGTCCGGAGGCTGGCTCAGATCTGCGTCAAACGCGTTTGGGGTGTCCCCTTCTTCAGTGGCTAAATATATAGCCACTGAAGAAGGGGACACCCCGAAACGTGTTTGGCAGTATACCCAGTCCAATCAGCTAAATCCCATTTGCAACTGCTTGAACCACTGCTAAACCTAGGAGCGCGCATTTTTGCACAAGGACGCGGTTCCACTATCTTCCCAGCACATCCACCGCTCACCTGCACCTGCCTTATCCATCGGCCAGACGCAGATCTGAACCAGCCTCCGGACCATCCAAGTGCAGCCTTCCCCCAGCGCAGTACACCGTCTCCACTGCATACTGGCTCTACGGCATCTACCAACTCCTGGCAGCAAGATCCTGAGCCAGTGCAGGGAGATCCCAGGCTTTTCCATCAGGCCAGCTGCGGAGTTGTGCCAGCCTGAGAACAAGAAGGACCGTACTACACAATGGAGCGCACCAGGGAAGCGGTGAGCGGTGCTGTGCACCAACAACTTTTACATGAACTTTGTTACAATTGCTACAATAGTCCTCTGTTACAATTGCTACAACAACCTCTTTTAAGTCATCTACTAACTCAGTGGAGGATCATAATCATACATTTTGTAGCACCTTGAACTTCCACCATATACTGCTTAGCACTTTGAACTTTGAATTTTGTTGCAGTGGATAACCATCGAGGAATCAAGCAATATTCCCTCACATTGAACTGTATCACCTTAATATTAACTATTCTATCTCCAGCTATTGCAATTAGGACTGCTGATCTCTCATTTTATCGCATCAATTTTATTGCAGCTATTTATTGCCTATACTTATATCTATCACTTATTTAATGATATTATATATTATATGCTTTATTTGTGTTAACCAAGTATTTAAAGGTGTGGTTAGTGCAAGGGCCCTGCACAGCCGCACACGCAATACCAAATAATTAAAATTTATATTATTATCACTTTTATCACTTATCCTGTATCTATTATTTATCATTTATTTATTAGTACTATATCAATTTAATTCAATATTTATTATTAATTAACACTATACTAATCTGTTATAATATCCAGTCAGTAATATACATTAATTAATATCACCATATCCTGACACTAGACCATTAATCACTATACATTCCTTCCTGACATCCCACACAGAACACTTATCATATGTGTATCTAGAGGACTGTATCTCCATACATTATCCTATATGTGATATTTTGACTGAACAGAAACGCGTTGGTTTAGTAGCAAAGTGGCATAAAAATATTTATTCTATCTATAAGGTGATGATCTGATGTGTAATCGCTATTTATCTATTGTGACTGATTGTGGAGCAGCATATATATTGGAACATTCCCTGTTTTTCTTTATTTTTGGTGATAGTACAAGGATTTGACACACATACACATTATTAATATCTGGTGTAGTTTTATTGTAACCAAATAAAGGTTAAGTTTTATGGCACCTTTCTCTTTAGTTTCACAAGTTGATCCGTTAGGTGTAAATTACTTGGGTTACGAATAGCCTATATTTTTTTTACGTACATATTATTATTTATGATGTCATCTGCCCAGATTATACATCAGTGTATGTAACAGGTGCTTAC
Organism: Hyla sarda; assembly: GCF_029499605.1. Taxonomy (NCBI): domain Eukaryota; kingdom Metazoa; phylum Chordata; class Amphibia; order Anura; family Hylidae; genus Hyla; species Hyla sarda. Next base: position 190,675,712 of record NC_079195.1, on the reverse strand, counting down.
AAGCTCCATTATTGGCCAATGCATTGTATACTTATATCTTCACAATAGAGCACAGAGTCTGGCTGTCACAGCGAGCGCTCCGGTCTCCACCTCCAGACCAGAGCGCCCGCTGCCTGTGTCCTCCGTGCTGGGGTCCCGGTGTCTCCCAGTCAAACACACTGACCGGGAGCGCGGGTCTCACTGTGGCAGGGACACGGCTAGCGTGGTGGCTGGTCCTCGCTCACTCGCCGCGTCCCCGTTCATCTCACCTGCTCCCCGCGTGGTGCTCCTTGCTCCTGGGTCCCAGCGATGGCCCTTTAAATTTACTGAAGCCGGCGCGCGCGCCCTAGAGAGTGGGGCCGCGCGCGCCGGCTTCAGTAAATTTAAAGGGCCATCGCACCAGTAATTGGTGCGCTGGTTCCACACCTCCCATTATGATTTCCCAATAAAAGGCACCTGCCCCTTCCTGCCCCTGCCGGATCTTTGTGCCTTGTGCCTCTGAGAAAGCGTTCCCTTAAGTGATTATTGCCTTGCCAGCTGCCATACCCATTGCTACCGTATACTCGCCTGTGAACCCTTGCTGCCTGCCCTGACCTCTGCTATGTCTGACTACGCTCTTGCCTGCTCCCTGTGTACCACGCCATATCAGCCACCAGAGAGGTCGAGTTGCTACTGGAGGATACGACCTGGTGGTTACCGCTGCAGCAAGTCCATCCCGCCTTGCAGCGGGCTCTGGTGAAAACCAGTAACCACTTAGAACCGGTCCTCTGGTACAACCCGCGTCATCGCCTCTCTGGTTCAGAGGATCCACTACCAGTCCTGCCGGTACGTGACACTGGCACTGTCACTGTGTATAGCACGATTACTTTCCTAACCAAGGATGCATGATGTGTGGAGGAGTGCGAAAGATGCTGCTGGCGGTGCTGGCTGCACGTATGGAATATAAGGCAGATAATGGCTTCATGGCAGATAATGGCTTCAGAGCTTCTCAGATCACGGCAAGTTGGTGGCCGAGCAGGGAGGCGGTAGGTGGAAATGGGGGGAGTTCAGACGTCGGGCAATGGACCGTATGAAAAGCCATCAACGGCACAAGTTTACCATAACAAGATTGCTGAAGGATACGATTACACGTTTGCCACGTTATAACTGCTGTGTCATTTCTATAAGCAGCTCATAAAAAAGGCAAAATTACAGTACTGGATATGTAACTCTCATTGGTTTCATGTCCCTGAACTTTAAACAGTTCTGTAGCATACAATTTAATAAAGAGGTAAAGTATAGTTAATGTTTTAATCTAGCTGTTCATTGTCATTAGACAAAAAAAAAATTTAGCAGTAAAAGAAATTTCGGAGAATCAATTAAATCCATAGCTTCTGGGTAGTTGTACTTAACTGTTCAGAAACAGATTTTAGGTGACACAAATTATAAGGTTCTCGATCCATTTACAGTTACGAACCTTATCCTACAATATAGGTTTCATTTATGCCCATTATTTCTGTAGCATCAACATATTCTGCAGCACAGTAAACAGATTGTGATTATTCAGACCAGTCTTTTCCTCAGCTAATCTCATAATGGGGTTTTGTCAACAGAGACAGCCCCTAGCAGAATGCTGGATCCCCTGATCGGCCCGGGTCTTGCCACCGACACCTTCACAAACATCTTATTTTTCCTCAAATGGGGGCTACAAGAGGAAATGTAGTATGACATCTATGGGAGCAATTCATACAGATCAGCTCTACATTCTGGCTCATAAAGAAAGTGGGGTATATCTCCATATCTTCTAATAGGGTGTATGGAAAGTGTCTGATTTCATGAGACAGTTTGTTATTTCTGTCAGTCCTGTAGAGACTGAATAGAGTAGCAGCATGCATACTCAACCCAACTTTGTTTCATTCAAATGGGGGGCATTCAGCCCCTGTTCTCATGATTAATGGGACCCCAGAGGATTAGACATCGACTATCCTGTGTTCAGGTGATAAGTGACTAACCTGGTAAAACCTATATAATCATAAGTAAACACTTAGTAATTAATATGGATATTTCCATCTCAAGTTGCACAAATGTGACAGAAGAACAATCTCGATGTGCTCCATTGGATTCCATTTATATAGAGATGGTATTTTCTACAAGCAACGTTTCAGGGAGATAATATCTTCACATTCATGAAGTCTAACTGAGCCTAAATGGCAGGACACATACTAAGTAGTGATGTCCCGATGTCATTTTTTTAAGACTGAGAACGAGTACCGATACTTTAATTCTAGTACTCGCCGATACCAAGTACGAGTACTTTTATTTTAAAGGGAAAACTTTTTTTTTTAAATCAAGTGGTGCCAGAAAGTTAAACAGATTTGTAAATTATTTCTATTAAAAAATCTTAATCCTTCCAGTACTTTTTAGGGGCTATATACTACAGAGGAAATGGTTTACTTTTTAGATTTCTCTGATGTCATGACCACAGTGCTCTCTGCTGACCTCTGCTGTCCATTTTAGGAACTGTCCAAAGCAGGAGAAAATCCCCATAGCAAACATATACTGCTCTGGACAGTTCCTAAAATGGACAGCAGAGGTCAGCAGAGAGCACTGTGGTCATGACATCAGAGAAATCTAAAAAGTAAACCATTTCCTCTGTAGTATATAGCCCCTAAAAAGTACTGGAAGGATTAAGATTTTTTAATAGAAGTAATTTACAAATCTGTTTAACTTTCTGGCACCAGTTGATTAAAAAAAAAAAAAAAAAAGTTTTCCAGGGGAGTACCCCTTTAAAGGGAATCTGACAGCATGGTGACCCGGTTTCTGGTGCTGCTTACCCTGCTGATATGTGGGTCCTTGTTGTGTACAATGGAGGCCACTGCTGTAGTATGAGCCAAGATTTATCTCTTCTCCGTTGGGCAGAACAGGGAATTTGCGTTGGCGGCAAAACCAATGTCTCCGCAGAGATCGTGCTGATGTTCACATGGTGAGCAGCGGTAGAAACCGGGTCACCTGCACTATCTACCTATTAATTCAAGTTAGTGCAGGTGACCCTGCTGTAAGATTGCTTATAATAGTAGGGAGTATCCCCCTTTAGACATTAGCAGGGCTCCCAATTTAGACATTAGCTGGGCCCCCTCTAGACATCAGCATGCCCCCCCTTTAGACAGCAGGGCCCCCTTTAGACATTAGCAGGGCCCCCTTTAGACATTAGCAGGGCCCCCCCCCCTTTAGACAGCAGGGCCCCCTTTCGACAGCAGAGCCCCCTTTAGACATTAGCAGGGCCTCCTTTAGACATTAGCAGGACCCCCCTTTAGACATTAGCAGGACTCCCCTTTAGACATTAGAAGCCCCCCTATAGACAGCAGGGCCCACTTTAGACATTAGCAGGGCCTCCCTTTAGACATTAGCAGGGCCCCCCCATAGACATTAGCAGGGCCCCCCTTTAGACATTAGCAGGCCCCCCCTTTAGACATTAGCAGGGCCCCCGTTTAGACAGCAGGCCCCTCTTTAGACATTAGCAGGGCCCCCCTTTAGACAGCAGGGCCCCCTTTAGACATTAGCAGGGCCCCCTTTAGACATTAGCAGGGCTCCCCCTTTAGACATTAGCAGGGCCCCCCTTAGACTTTAGCAGGACCCCTCCTGCCCCCTTTAGACAGCAGAGCCCCCTTTAGACATTAGTAGGGCCCCCCTTTAGACAGCAGGGCCCCCCTTTAGACATCAGCAGGGCCCCCCCCTTTAGACATTAGAAGGACCCCCCTTTAGACATTAGCAGGGCACACCCCCTTTCGACAGTCGGGCCCCCTTTAGACATTAGCAGCCCCCCCCTTAGACAGCAGGGCCCCCTTTAGACATTAGCAGGGCCCCCTTTAGACATTAGCAGGACCCCCTTTAGACAGCAGGGCCCCCTTTAGACATTAGCAGGACCCCCTTTAGACAGCAGGGCCCCCTTTAGACATTAGCAGGACCCTTCTTTAGACAGCAGGGCCCCCTTTAGACATTAGCAGGACCCTTCTTTAGACAGCAGGGCCCCCTTTAGACATTAGCAGGACCATTCTTTAGACAGCAGGGCCCCCTTTAGACATTGGCAGGACCCTTCTTTAGACAGCAGGTCCCCATTTAGACATTAGCAGGGCCCCCTTTAGACATCAGGGCCCCCTGTAGACTGCAGCCCTCACCCTTGTGGACAGCTCACCTGTGGCTGTCCTCTGTCGGGTGCTGCCGCTCCACTGCTCCGTCCTCCCGTCCGCATCATTGCGTTCTATGGAGGAGCATGTGATATACACGCCACTCTTCTTTCTCTGTAGTGTTATGCTGGGCGCAGGGGAGGAGGAGTGATGTGTATGTCACATGCTCCTTGATAGAACGCCATTATGCAGACGGGAGAAAGGGGCAGCGGAGCAGCAGCAGGTATCGGACATGGTATCGGGGACATTGAACGAGTCCCCGATACCATGGAAATGGCCAGTATTGGCCCCGATACCGATGCTAGTATCGGTATCGGGACATCTCTACTAATAAACTATAAAGGCTACATTAACAGGGCTTCTCCAAGTGCATGAGCTCTGAGGCTGGGTTCTTACAGTGTAAAATTTGGTGTACATTTAAATTTATGGGTAATTCCCGCATTTTCCTTGAAAATCAATGTGTAAAATAAAATATGCGCTAAAACTTTAACGTTATATGAACTCAGCCTAATGGTCATTGTTCTAAACTAATGTGAGGTGCTTGTGTTACCATTTACTTCACCAAAGGTCTTTAAAACATTTAGGATTATTGAACTAGAGATGAGTGAACTATTCAAATGTCCGGTTCTGCTAGTTTGCCAAACTCTGGCAAAAAGATCTGATTCTGACTGAACTAGTTCTGCCTGAACCTGTACTTCACCAGTTAAGTCCAGAAAAGTGTATATTTCACTGTCTAAGAGCCTTATAATCCCTGTGTAACACTATTAGGTCAACTTGGTATATATATATATATATATATATATATATATGAATGTTTGAGCTGTTATTAAGGCAAATTAGCTGGTTATTAAGTTACAAAAACATGTATGCCTATGGGTAAACAGATGGTACAGTGGTAACTAACATTTGGAATAAAAAATACTGCACCAATGGATTATTTATGCTTTTTTTTTTTATTAATGTCCAGATATGATCCAGATGCCTGCCAGTGTGTGTATGCACACACAGGTATCGGAGGAAGTTGTCTTATTATTCCTTTCTTGGAATTGCAACAGGTTTTGTGCCTGGAAAGTGTAGAAGCAGTGGTGTTTACAAGCTGTGAAAAATGATTCCCATTTTGGGGCAAAGCAACAGGATTGGCATCCTGGAAAAACCCTCTGTGCTGCTTTTTCACTATAAGTGTAAAACAAATATCTGTCACACTTCCAATTAAAACAGATTTTGTGATGACAAAACAGATACAGAACACTATCTGCTGCCTTTCTAAAATTATTATGAATGTATAGTCCTACTCCCACATGTGCCGTTCACTGCTTATTGTCCCTCACAGAGATCTTCACCTAACACCTGCTATTTCTACAATGGCTGCCATAGTAACTTTGATATCATCCCTGTTCTGCTTCCTGATTGGCTGGGAGAGCTGTTTAAAATAAATTATGGGATTCCTTGAGGTTATGTTATCATTCCTCCTTCTCCTTTCTGTCATGTCGCTGTTATTGTTATTTTTAGCAAGTTCTACAGAACCGAACCGGCCAAAGTGTGTTCTACCGGACTTTTAGCAAAGTTCACCGATATTGGGCAGGTTCAGACTCTATACTCTGGCAGGAGTGAAGATGCAAGCTGTCTGTGCGGCGATGGGATAGAGATACGGGTTGTTTGTATAGCAATTTTTACTTATTGCCCAGTGTCCTGCTCAGCAATTGGTCTTGGTTCATGGATGGTAAGTCGATATAAGATAATCTAAATTTTTATACTCCAGCAGGAGTGAAGGTTCAGTTCATAGATTGATTAAACAGAAGTTCTAGCTCTCCTTTTTTGCAGGAAGGGTATTCAGACAGTATTTTTAGGATGCCAAAACTTGTAGTTACCTGCGGGATTCCCACTGTCAGTCACTCGTGACACACTGCAGTGATTTTAGCTATAGATGTAAATGATGTTCCAGTTATGATATATGGCTAAAAATGTATTGGCTGGATGTGTTTCAGGATTACTATCCTTTCTTCAGCAGCACTAATGTAAAAATTGCTTTTACATTTGCACTGGTTATAAGGTTCACAAGGGCCCTGTGTTCCACTTTCACCCTAAAAGGGTACATTTTGTTCAGAACCCTCGGAGGTGGAGGCCATGATCGTGATGTCATGGCCATGTCCCTCATGACGTTATGCCACGCCACCTCGATTCATGTCTATGGGAGGGGTGTGTCAACCACCACGTCCTCTCCCATAGACATGAAGGGAGGGGACGTGACATGACACTACGAGAGGTGTGGCTGTGATGTCACAACCACTGCTACAGGAACCCAGCGTTTGTTTAGGACTCCTGGTACTGCAGGAGGTCGTCCAGCAGCGGGACCCCTGCTATCAGACATCTTATCCCCTATCCTAAGATAGTGCTTCTTGATCTATACCAACCTGTAGTATACCATGTGCTCTTTAAAATCCAAAACCTCTGAAGAGGTATGAATAAAATGCATTACCACTTTTGATCACCAGGTGACAATCCATCCATTCTAACTGTATTAACAGAAGAATATGTAATTTGTAGATTATAATAGGGTACTATTCATACATGCCATCATAATGTATCAATCTCTACCATCTATGAGTTGCATTGTTTACATTGAAGGTTAAATTGTGTACTGTATGCCATGAATGAATACTTCCTAAATTAAAATTAGGTCTAAAGTAACATTCTTGAACTTATGGCTCCCCAGCTCTGGTGAATCTACAATTCACATATTTAAGCTAACAGACCACAATTGGTGATCTATAAATTGTAGACTGCTGGTCTGCATCAAGTTCTTTATAATGCCTGGCCCTTTATTGGGGTACAATATTTCTCTTCTTCCATAGGCTAGATTTTTTAACCCCTATAACATATGACCATGACTTAATTTTGCTCCATAGATTCAAATCTGCCTGTCAGGTTTGTTACAAGTTTAAATCCTAATTCGAATTTGGAAATGTCGACATTAGACTGAAATTGCCCAGCAGCAGGGACCTTTGTGCAAAGCTACCAGCCCAGTAAATGCAGTGAGTGAAAGCTTTGATGCTATGGGCAACAGCTCCACTGTTCCTCTGCACAAGATTTCATAAATCTCTCCCTATGTTTTCTCTTCAACTCTCTTTTTATTAATGTTTCTTGTTTAATAAGGGAAAAAAAAAAACATCCAGTACACCTGTAATGATTGCTGCTGACCAGGCATCACATGCGGCATTCTGGCCACCCAGGAGCCAATCATCAGTGGCTGGCGTGGTATTTAAAACCCTGCAGTGTGTCCCAGCCCTGCTTGTGATTGCAGTCTTTCCTCACCCCACCAGCATATGTTTCTGGCAGCTAATTTTGTTAATCTGACTTCTGCTAGTCCCTGACCATTCTTTAACCTGCAGTTTTGTGCCATGTAGTCCTCCTGGTTTCGATCTTGTCTGACCCCGCTTCCCTGTTTGTGTTCTGTGTCTGAGTATTTGTTTGTGATCTGTATGTCTCCTTGCCTCTTAAAGGGTCAGTGAGTGCTCATGATATGCTTCCTCTTCCAATACATTTTCACCCCAGGCTAGTATAGGCTCCATCTTCCATCATTGTCTAAGTAGTAAGGATCTTAGGTTCCTGTTTTGAGCAAAGATGTCCTACAGATCTATTTTCTCCTTTCCTGACCGAGATTTTTTTCCTGACCTAGTCTGATCCTCTGCAGCCTACCTTGGCCTCTCGACCATCAATTGCCTGCACAGACCTAGGCCTTTCTACCACTTTGACTAAACTCCACCTGACCTTTGCCTGTCAGATTGTTCTAATTGTCTACCCCATTGGTACTACATTTGGATTTTTCTAATGTTTCTAGCAGAGACTACTCTAAAGATTAGGTTCTTACAATGGAATTTCCAGCCATAGATTCAAAGTGCAATGTCCGCATGGTCATGGTTAAAACGCTAGGATCCCTGAAACTCAACTCCCAAATTCTGTGCCATATTCATTGGAACCCAGGGATTTTATATCATTCACCAGGTAGGCCTTGGGTCATTTACACATAAGCTTGTATTGTTAAAAAACTGTACCATGCAGAACACTTTTTTATTTTTTTTATTATACTTTATGCAAGTGTATTACATAGTGTAGTCAACAATGCTATCGGATTCAAAATAGCATACCAATGTATAGTATACTGCCCCAATAGAGGCCAAAAGGGAGGAAGCTTTACCTAGCATATATTCTAAGTATAGGACCATAATGTAATGTGAACAAACCCTAAGGGTATGTTCACACAATATTTCCTTACAAATTCGCAGCATGTTTCCCACTGTGAATTTAAAAGGGAGTGGGGTCTTCGCTGGCTTTATGCAGCAGATTTTCAGCTCCGGATTTACGCTTTTGAAAATCAGCCGCATACCCTATTGGCTTCAATCGGGTCTGCGGCGGATTTTTCGCAGTGGAGTTGCCGCTGCCAAAAATTTTCCACAGACAGTTAGCAGACACCCCGCCCCCTTTCAAACTCACAGCGGGCAACACGCTACGAGTTTGTAAGGAAATACCTTTAAGCTACGTTCACACCACATTTTTGCCATGCACTGTGGGCATACATGTGTTTTACTGGTTACAGCAAAAGTTATGCTGCTGCAACAGGAATACCTAAATACCTGTATATTTTAACTGTATGGGAAAAAAGGATTTATTATATAAATATAAATAGAATGTATGGCAAAAAACATATGTCAAATTATATCAAAGTAAGTCATAAATTTGCATGCATTGCCCTGCTTCCATTAGAAAATAAGGTCTAAGTCACATTTGCATATGCTGAACCCATAAATAACAATCAGCTTCATTCATGATATATTCCTATGTTATATTGCTATTGTTATTACAAAGGCTCCACATAATAATAATAGGTACAAAAAGGAAAAATAAAATAGTATTATATTTACTACTAATACTAGACTTACTAATATACTACTCCTGCTCTGGACAGTTCCTAAAATGGACAGAGGTGTCAATGGAGAACACTGTGATCAGAAAGAAAGAAATCCAAAAAGAAAATAACTTCCTGTAGAGCAGATAGCAGCTGATAAGTACTAGAAGGATTAAGATTTTTTTTTTTAAATAGAAAAAAATGTTTCCAGCTGTGTACCCCTTTAACATGTTGGGGACAGAAGGCGTTTTGGATACGCCCTCGCATCCCGGAACTTAAGGACGGAGGGCGTACCTGTATGCCCTCCGTATTTCCAATCACCGCAGCTCGCCGGGCGGTGATCGGAAGGGGTGCCTGCTGAAATCATTCAGCAGGCATCCTGTGCCAATGCCCAGGGAGGCCTGAGACCCCCAATGTCTGCGATCGCCGCAAATCGCAGGTGAATTCACACCGGTAATTTGTGGCGATTCCGGGTCATACAGGTCTCCAGTGATCCGGAAAATAAGGGGGATCGGGGTGTCCAAGACACCCCCGGTCCCGCTGAAGGGATACGAGTGAAGTGGCAGGGATGCCACCCCTCCTATCCCTCCTCTTGGTCAATCAGAAGCGACCGACCAATAGCAGATCGGGGGCCGGGGGGGGGGAGTTAACGTTCGGTTTCCCTGCCCTGCCCACCCACTGTTGTCCAGGCAGAGCAGGGGAACCGTAGATGACCGGTGCCGGAGGTCACTTACCATCGACGGTGGCAGCGGGCGACGATTGGCGGAGGCAGCAGGTGGCGATGACAGGCGGCGCCCTGGTGTGGCGACGACGTGCAGACTACGGAAGCCGGTGAGTTGCCTAGCAACATCTGGAGGGCTACAGTTTGAGACCACTATACAGTGGTCTCTAAGCTGCAGCCCTACAGATGTGGCAAAACTAAAACTCCCAGCATGCCCAGACAGCTGTTTGCTGTTTGGGCATGCTGGGATTTGTAGTTGTGCAACAACTGGAGGGATACAGTTTGGAGATCACTGTGCTGTGGTCTCTAAACTGTGGCCCTCCAGATCTTGCAAAACTACAACTCCCAGCATGCACACACAGCACTTTGCTGTTTGGGCATGCTGGGATTTGTAGTTTTGCAACAACTGGAGGGCTACAGTTTGGAGATCACTTTGCAGTGGTCTCTAAACTGTGGCCCCCCAGATCTTGAAAAATTACAACTCCCAGCATGCACACACAGCACTTTGCTGTCTGGGCATTCTGGGATTTGTAGTTTTGCACATCTGGAGGGCAACAGTTTAGAGATCACTGTGCAGTGGTTTCTAAACTGTGGCCCTTCAGATCTTGCAAGACTGCAAATCCCAGCATGCCCAAACAGCAATCAGCTATCTCGGCATGCTGGGAGTTGTAGTTGCGTACCTCCAGCTGTTGCATAACTACATCTCCCAGTGTACCCTTCGGCGATCAGTACATGCTAGGAGTTGTAGTTTTTCAACAGCTGGAGGAACACTGGTTGGGAAATACTGAGTTAGGTAACAGAACCTAACTGAAGGTTTTCCAACCAGTGTGCCTCCAGCTGTTGCAAAAGTACAACTCCCAGCATGCATGGTCTGTCAGTTGTAGTTTTGAAACAGCTGGAGGTTTGTCCCCCAGTGAGTCTCCTACTTCAAGTTTGAGCTGCGGCAAATTTTCCGCTACAGCGCAAACTCCTAGTGGAAAACTCACCGTAAACCCCACCAGTGCGAATGTACCCTAAAAACACTACACTACACTAACACATAATAAAGGGTAAAACACTACATATACACCCCTTACACTGTCCCTCTCAAAGAGTGTAAAACGTATCGTACGGCAGTGTTTCCAAAATGGAGCCTCCAGCTGTTACAAAACAACAACTACAAGCATTTCCGGACAGCCATTGACTGTCCAGACACTCTGAGAGTTTAGCAACAGCTAGTGGATGCACCCTATTTGGGAATCACTGCCGTAGAATACCCCTATGTCCACCCCTATGCAATCCCTAATTTAGTCCTCAAATGCGCATTCTCACTTCAGAGCCCTGTCGTACTTCAAGGAAACAGTATAGGGCCACATATGGGGTATTTCCGTACTTCGGAGCAATTGCACTACAAATTTTAGGGGGCTTTTTCTCCTTTTACCCCTTATGAAAAAAAGAAAAGTTGGTGTCTACACTAGCCTGTTAGTGTAAAAAAATTAATTTTTTTACACTAACATGCTGGTGTTGCCCCATACTTTTTATTTTCACAAGAGGTAAAAGGAAAAAAAGACCCCCAAAATTTGTAACGCAATTTCTCCTGAGTACGGAAATACCCCATATGTGGGTGAAAAATGCTCTGCGGGTGCACAACAAGGCTCAGGAGTAAGAGCGCACTATGTACATTTGAGGCCTAAATTGGTGATTTGCACAGGGGGGGCTGATTTTACAGCGGTTCTGACATAAACGCAAAAAATGCGCCCCCATTTTGGAAACTACACCCCTCATGGAACGTAACAAGGGGTATAGTGAGCCTCAAGATCCCACAAGTGTTTGACAAATTTTCATTAAAGTTGGATGGGAAAATGAAGAAAAAAAATTTTTTCACTAAAATGCTGGTGTTACCCTAAATTTTTCATTTTTACAATGGAAAAAAGCCCCCCAAAATTTGAAACCCCATTTCTTTTGAGTAAGAACATACCCCATATGTGGATGTAAAGTGCTCTGCTGGCAAACTACAATGCTCAGAAGAGAAGGAGCGTCATTGGGATTTTGGAGAGAAAATTTGTCCGGAATTGAAGGCCACGTGTGTTTACAAAGCCCCCATAGTGCCAGAACACTGGATCCCCCCCCCCCACGTGACCCCATTAGGGAAACTGCACCCCTCATGGGATGTAATAAGGGGTGCAGTGAGCATTTATGCCCCACAGGTGTCTGACAGATTTTTGGAACAGTGGTCCGTGAAAATGAAAAATTTTATTTTTCATTTGCACAGACCACTGTTCCAAAGATCTGTCAAACGCCAGTAGCGTGTAAATGCTCACTGCACCCCTTATTAAATTCTGTGAGGGGTGTAGTTTCCAAAATGGGGTCACATGTGGGGGTCCACTGTTCTGGCACCACGGGGGGCTTTGTAAACGCACATGGCCCTTACTTCCATTTCAAACAAATTCTCTCTCCAAAAGCTCAATGGCGCTCCTTCTCTTCTGAGCATTGTAGTGCGCCAGCAGAGCACTTGACGTCCACACATTGGGTATTTGAATACTCAAAAGAAATAGGGTAAAACATTTTGGGGGGCATTTTCTCCTATTACCCCTTGTAAAAATGTAAAATTTGGGGAAAAAACATAATTTTAGTGAAAAAAAGTTTTTTTTCATTTACACATCCGACTTTAACAAAAAGTCGTCAAACACCTGTGGGGTGTTAAGGCTCACTGTACCCCTCATTACTTTCTTTGAGGGTCTGTAGTTTCCAAAATATTGGGCCGTGTGTTGTTTTTTTTTTTTTTGCTGTTCTGGCACCATAGGGGCTTCCTAAATGCGACATGCCCCCCAAAAACCATTTCAGCAAAATTTACTTTCCAAAAGCCAAATGTGACTCCTTCTATTCTGAGCATTATAGTTCGACCACAGTGCACTTGACATCCACACATGGGGTATTTCCATACTCAGAAGATATGGGGTCGCAAATTTTGGGGGGCATTTTCTCCCATTACCCTTTGTAAAAATTGTAAATTTGGGGAAAAAACTGCACTTTTTTTTTTGAATTACAAATCCAACTTTAACGAAAAGTCGTCAAACATCTGTGGGGTGTTGAGGCTCACTGTATCCCTTGTTACGTGACTTGAGGGGTGTAGTTTCCAGAATAGTATGCTTGTTTATTTTTTATTTTTTATTTTTTTTTGCTATTCTGGCACCATAGGGGTTTCCTAAATGTGACATGCCTCTCAAAAACCTTTTCAGAAAAACTCACTCTCCAAAATCCCATTGTCGCTCCTTCCCTTCTGAGCCCTCTACTGCGCTTGCCGAGCACTTCACATACACATATGAGTTATTTCCTTACTTGAGAGAAATTGGGTTACAAATTTTGGGGGGCTTTTTCTCCTATTACCCCTTGTCAAAACTGGGTTTCCAAGAACATGCGAGTGTAAAAAAATTTTTTCATTTTCTCCTTCACTTTGCTGCTATTCCTGTGAAACACCTAAAGGGTTAACACACTTACTGAATGTCATTTTGGATACTTTGAGGGGTGCAGTTTTTCTAATGGGTCATTTATGGAGTATTTCTAATATGAAGGCCCTTCAAATACAGTTCAAAACTGAACTGGTCCCTGAAAAATTCAAATTTAGAAAATTTTGTGAAAAAGTAGACAATTGCTGCTGAACTTTGAAGCCCTCTGATGTCTTCCAAAAGTAAAAACATGTCAACTTTATGATGCAAACATAAAGTAGACTTATTGTTTATGTGAATCAATATATAATTTATTTGCAATGTCCATTTTCCTTACAAGCAGAGAGCTTCAAAGTTAGAAAAATGCTAAATTTTCTATTTTTTCCACAAATTTTTGAATTTTTCACCAAGAAATTATGCAAGTATCGACGTAAATTTACCACTAACGTAAAGTAGAATATGTCACGAAAAAACTATCTCAGAATCAAATTTATAAGTAAAAACATCCCAGAGTTATTAATGCATAAAGTGATAAAGGTCAGATTTGAAATAAATGCTCCCGTCCTTAGGGTCATAATGGGCTCCATCCCCAAGGGGTTAAAGGGGTACTCCAGGGAACTAAACGCATAGCCCACCCTTTCCCTCTCACCAAGCTATGTAATTGTCTAAATACCATTCATTAGCTATATAGAGCAGTTTTCCTCTTTCAGCTGTCACTTACATGCAGGGAGTGGGAGAAATATGTAATTCTCAAATTCACCTTGTCCCCTCCCTTCAAGACAACACCATGTGATCTCTGTCTGGTCTAGAGCCCTTGCTGTACAGCCACACCTCCCCTCCCCTCCTCTCCCTGTGTGCCATGAGAGAAGCTCAGTAAAGATTATCATTCTCCTCATCTCTACCCTTTGTCTACATAGATCTAATCACTGACTGCTGCCATTCAGACTACAGTATGATTTATTGCTGGGGGAAAGGATAGTTTAAAAGAAAAGACATGTAATGTGTGAGGCTGACTGTTTACAACATAGCATGCACACAGATAGTGAAAGTGAAAGCAATTGGCTGGCAGCCATCATTCAGAGCTGCACTGACTTCTGGGAGTTGTAGTCTGTGCTGAAAACAAGGAGAAAAAGTATTTAGGAGACATCAGGGGCCAAAGGAGCTCCCAAAACCACATTGATAACTACAGGAGACACAGAACAGGTATTGTGGTGGGTTTGGGGCATTTTTATTTTGCTTAACTTTCCCGGAGTACCCCTTTAACTTGTTATTACTGTTCTGATCCCATGTCCTCTCTCCTTGTTCTTCACAAATTGTAAATGTATAAATTGAGAGAATGTACCCTATAAGGCAATTCAACTGGATGAAATGGAGTTCCTCAAAGGGATTTGGGTAAGTAGACATACACGCACTTACATGCCTTCATATGTTATCAATGAGATTATCAATGGTTGTCTGAAGAATGTTCTACAATGATGATTGTATTTGGTCACACAAATCAACAAGCTCTTTACTGGCATCTTTCTTTCCAATTGTCAACCAATGACATCTTAGATGTGCATGGCTGCACGTTTAGGCCACACAGACTGCTGACGGCATGAGCAACATGTGGCCTAGCATTGTTATATAATTACCAAACCCACGGGGGCCTTATGCCAGGGTAAAATAAACCCTTTCTAGAAACCCACCCCTAAAACTTTACTGTATTACAATGTTTAATATAAAGTGCCATACCTAAGTTAAAGGGGCATTCCAGGAAAAAACTTTTTTTTTTAAATATCAACTGGCTCCAGAAAGTTAAACAGATCTGTAAATTACTTCTATTACAAAAATCTTGATTCTTCCAATAATTATCAGCTGCTGAAGTTGAGTTGTTCTTTTCTGTCTGGCAACAGTGCTCTCTGCTGACATCTCTGCTTGTCTCAGGAACTGCACAGAGTAGAAGAGGTTTGCTATGGGGATTTGCTTCTACTCTGGACAGTTCCCGAGACAGGTGTCATCAGAGAGCACTAAGACAGAAAAGAACAACTCAACTTCAGCAGCTCATAAGTACTGAACGGATTAAGATTTTTTAATAGAAGTAATTTACATATTTGTTTAACTTTCTAGAGCCGGTTCACCTAAAATGAAGACTAGAGTGGTCTTGCTAACGTACATTATGTCACCCCACACCATAATCCCAGGAGTAGGATTATTGTAACATTACCTTGTAAAGGCCCCTTCAAAGCGTTGCCCACATGGTCTGCAGACCAATCTCCTGCTATCATTGCATCAGAGACAAAAACTGGACTCATTGCTGAAGAACATAGATCTCCATTCCAGTCTCCATTACTGTCTTGCTCTACATAAGCACCATCTGATTGTGTAGACATTGTCTGATGCCCCAGGCTTTGTATGTGACATCCGATTTTGCTATGCACCATTCTTCTAATCTAATGATCCGTTCATGCAGAGGTTCTCCTCTTGCTGCTATTCCAGTTCATCTTTGGTCTCCCAACCACTGGGACATGCAACGTTCAACAGAGCTTATATTCTTGGTTTTACATGCATAGCTATCTCAGAAGTAATAAACCAAGGTCTCTCAGTTCATGGATTCTGCCCCTCTTAGTTTGCAACAAGTGGGGATAACTGCTATATGAATGAACAGGAGGCATCATATAATCAAAACTTACTGACTTAATATGAGGTTTCATGTAGCAAAAAAAATGTACTTTCAATCTAGCCTTTATACCATTAAAGGGGTATTCCAGGATTTTTTTTTATTTGACTATCCTGCAGGTGCTGTAAAGTTAGTGAAGTTCATAATATAGTGTCTGTACCTGTATGTGATGGTTTTCTCACAATTCTGTGATTTTCACTCCAATATTTATTTTTACCAGCATACAAAATGACTGTTGTCTCAGATTTTTCCCAGGTTGCAATGTGGCCGAGACCTGACTCACTAGTCAGCTCATGACAGGGAGGCTGTCTGCTTCAAATGGTGGAGCGATCGCTTGGTGAGAGAGATCAATCTGCAACTATTGCAACAGCTGTAGGCACCCTGACTGAAAACCACAGGTCTTTTGAATGGATGCAGCTCATTTATGTTTCAATGGGTGGGGTGGCTGATGTGTGGGAGGGAGGAAAATGGAATTGTGCGATTTGTAGGCAAAAAAAAGAAAAGTCAAACAGGAAATACAGGTTCACAAAAAGCTGGCCACAGTATTATGGTAATCTCACAGTATAGCCATTTAGTCCCAAGACAAGCGCAGATCCTTCCTAAGGGTACGTTCACACGAGCGGATTTTTTTGCGGGTTTTCCGCTGCGTATTTGAAAGTGGGCAGGCTCTTCTCGGCTGTCCGCAGCTGATTTTCCGTGGTGGAATTTATGCTGCGGAAAATTTGCCGCAGTCCCTACTGACTTCAATGGGGCTTGCGGTGGATTTTCCGCTGCGTAAATTCCGCTGCGGAAAATCTGCTGTGGACAGCTGAGAAGAGTCTTTCAAATACGCAGCGGAAATCCCACAAAAAAAATCCACCTGTGTGAACGTACCCTAAGCATGTCCATTACTGTCTGCCAGGTACGTACTAAAATCACCTTATGGTGGAGAACCCCTTTAAAGCCCCTTCTATCATGTGCAGATCTTAGTGACTCATTCTACCTCGTCGATTTACATAACCTTACAACCTTGGTGTTGCAATTTCAGCATTAAGGAGTGTATATACTGTATACATGACTTCAGGAGTTTAGTTGTTTGTCATTATGTGCTTAATGGCATGTTTGACACTGGTATTATAAGTAGCATTTAGTCTAATCTCTGTATGGGCCTGGAGCTTACTATGTTAATTTGATGTTTCTACTCATCGGGGATGGATCTGAGTGTATACATATACCAATATGGGCATCAGTCAGACACAGAATAGAAGCTCAAATAATAATAAAAAAAAAGTCTATGGCAGTGTTTCTCAAGAACAGGCCTCAAGTACACCCAACAGGTCATGTTTTCAGGATTTCCTTAGTCTTTCACATGTGATATAATTGTGTTGATGCCTGATGCACTGGCCATAACTATATCATCTGTGAAAGATTAAAGGGGTATTCCAGGCAAAAACTTTTATATATATATATATATATATATATATATATATATATATATATATATATCAACTGGCTCCGGAAAGTTAAACAGATTTGTAAATTACTTCTATTAAAAAATCTTAATCCTTCCAATAGTTATTAGCTTCTGAAGTTGAGTTGCTGTTTTCTGTCTAACTGCTTTCTGACGACTCATGTCCCGGGAGCTGTCCAGCTCCTATGGGGATATTCTCCCATCATGCAAGGGATATTTTCCCATCATGCACAGCTCCCGTGATGTGACATCATCATTGAGCAGTTAGACAGAAAACTTCAGAAGCTAATAACTATTGGAAGGATCAAGATTTTTTAATAGAAGTAATTTAAAAATCTGTTTAACTTTCCAGAGCCAGTTGAGATATATAAAAAAAAGTTTTTGCCTGGAATACCCCTTTAAGGAAATCCTAAAAACATGACCTGTTAGGGGTATTTGAGGACCGTGCTTAGGAAAAACTGGTCTATGGTATGAATACTATGGGTTTTTCGAACCAGTCAACAAACTAATTTATGTAGAGATCTGTTTCATACTTTGGTAGAAGGGGGAGGGGGAGGGGGAGGGGGAGACTTACTAACTTCAAAGTTTTGGTTCATCGCACATTAGTAAAGCTCCACCCATTTTGGCCTTCTGGATTTACTAAGAGGTGCACGCCTAAATCCATGGCTGTCCTTGTTCCCCACAAATAAATATATGCCAGCTAGGAGCCCCCTACCATTTATGCTAAAAAAAATTGGCAACATTTAAGCATCTGCACCGCTGGCATGGCTTACTAACTCTTCCCCGTGGTCTTCATGCAAAGATGTACTGGTGTAAGGACTCTACAATTTTTATGCATCTTTCTCTGTCTGTGTATTACATTTTTAGCTGCTGTAGATTTCTGCCATAAAGTTCAACATTTTTTGGAGTTAACTATAACAAATATATTGGGTTGTGGTAGGCGTTGTCTCTCTCAGTAGCCCCACCTACTTTTGTCATCATAAAAAAAGTGGGAAAGAGGTGTAAAATCTGAAAAAGTTGCAATCATAAAAAAGTGGGAAAGAGATGTAAAAAAGTTGCAATATTTTGTACAAATGAGGTCCACACAAAAGTCATCAATTTTTGTTTGGCAGAAAACTGCCATATTTGCGTTCAAAAAATCCCCTCTTTGAATAAGTGGTGTCCCCTGCTCTTATTGACAGGGCCCTCTCAGTGTATTGGATACATGTTGGTTCTTATTATTATTATTTGCATTCTTCAGAAACCTGTGATGCATGTAGGGTTAAATTCCTATAATTTTATTTTTTTTTACTTTAGAGAAACTTTAAATGAAACAGTAAAACATTGGCTGTACTTTGGAGACAGGTGTATTAAGAAAATTGCCAATTTTACTCGCTATTTCTAAGCCTGAAGCTGATAATGACTCTTGGGGAAAGGAATTAAAAGAATTCAACTTACAGTCCGACACAATTGATTTACAATCTGGACTGTTTCCCTGCGGTTACATCCCCCTATTTAGCAGTATAAATTTATGATAATACTTGTAGAAAAAAATCAAGTGCTCTTCGATCCGTATTGATTGATTATGTCTGAAAATGTTACCAACAATGAATTGTTGCACGATTGGGTATTTTCATCAATAAACAATGAGATTGTAATTCTAAAACAGTTTAAGGTTCAACCCTAAAGGAAACCTGTCAGACGCTTTATGGTACCCTATTTATATGCAACATATGGTGGAGGTAGAGCTCTGTGGTGTATTGGTTTATATCACTTAAATAGGCATTGTCATTTCCAAAAAACTTTGCATAAATCCATAGTATAACCAAATATAAAAAACTTTGTAATGCATCATTTCAGAGAAAAATGCTTGTCTTTACTCCCCTATTTATTATCACTTGCTCTCCTGGAATTTACACATTATTGTGCTGTGTGTTATTGTAGATATAATTTATTTTTTTATTAGGCTCCTCCATTCCTTAAAGGGGTACTCTGGTGGAAACATTTTTTAATCAACTAGTGCAAGAAAGTTAAACAGATTTGTAAATTACTTATATTAAAAAATCTTAATCCTTCCAGTACATATCAGCTGCTATATGCTCCACAGGAAGTTCTTTTCTTTTTGATTTTTTTTTTAGTCTGACCACAGTGCTCTCTGCTGACACCTTTGTCCATGTCAGGAACTGTCCAGAGCAGTAGCAAATCCCCATAGCAAATTTCTCCTGCTCTGGACAGTTTTTCACATGGACAGAGGTGTCAGCAGAGAGCACTGTGGTCAGACAGAAAATACATATAAAAAGTAAAGAACTGGAGCATACAGCAGCTGATAAGTACTGGAAGGATTAAGATTTTGTTTAACTCCTTCAGGATGAAGGGCATACCTGTACTCCCCTTGCCTGGTAACGATGTTTAAAATGGGGTCACACCGTGACCCCGCATCACACCGGGTCGGTCCCAACTGCTAACCATAGCCGGGACCCTGGGCTAATAGCGTGCGGCACCGATCGTTGTGCCGCGTGCTATTAACCCTTCAGACGCAGCGATCAAAGTTGACCGCCTTACCTTGATCCGTTGCGTCCGATCGGCGTTTGATTGCTCCAAGCCTGAGCTACAGGCTTGAGCAATCGAGCCCCCATCTCGCTGATCCATGTAAAGCTATGGCTTTGCAGGGATCAGTGTAAAAGATCAGTGTATGCAGTATTATAGCCCCCTATGGGAGCTATAGCACTGCAAAAAAAAAGTAAAAAAATAAAAGTTAACAAAGGTCATTTAACCCCTTCCCTAATAAAAGTTTGAATCACCCCCCTTTGTAAATAAAAATAAACATATGTGGTATTGCCGTGTGCGGAAATGTCCGAAATATAAAAATATATTGTTAATTAAAGCGCACGGTCAATGACGTACGCGCAAAAAAATTCCAAAGTCCAAAATAGCGTGTTTTTGGTCACTTTTTATATAATGAAAAAATGAATAAAAAGCGATCAAAAAGACCAATCAATACAAAAATGGTACCGATAAAAACTTCAGAACACAGCGCAAAAAAATTGTCCTCATACCGGCCCGTACGCAGAAAAATAAAAAAGTTATTGGGGTTACAAGATGAGAATTTCTAACAAATACGTTTTCCTGCATGTAGTCATGATTTTTTTCCGAAGTACGACAATATCCAACCTATATAAGTAGGGTATCATTTTAACAGTATGGACCTACAGAATAAAGATAAGGTGTTATGTTTACCTAAAATTGCACTGCATAGAAACGGAAGCCCCTAAAAGTTACAAAATTAAATTTTTTCTTCAATTTTGTCGCACAATTAATTTTTTTCCTTTTCGCCGTGGATTTTTGGGTAAAATGACTAATGTCACTGCAAAGTAGAATTGGTGGTGCAAAAAATAAGCCATGATATGGAATTTTATGTGCAAAATTTAAGGCGTTATGATGTTTAGAAGGTGATGAGGAAAAAATTAAAATGCAAAAACAGAAAAACCCTGCATCCTTAAGGGGTTAATAGAAGTAATTTACAAATCTGTTTAACTTTCAGGTTCCATTTGATTAAAACTTTTTGAAAAAAAGTTTATTCCACCGGAGTACCCCTCTAAACTCAGCATTCACTCAGCAAAACAGCTCAAATTTGTCCAAAGAGCCCTATTAACCCACTGAAGGATTAGATTACATGCTGTCATGAATGAGTGTCATGGTCACGTCACGTTTGGACAGGAAAGTGATAAATCCCTAATCTCACCCACAGCCCCTATCCCTTCCTGTTGCATATCTGTTATACACAAAAGTCCAACAAAACACCAATAAAATTTATTGTGCGCTGCTTTGTCCCTCACATGGTGTATATACATCCAATATTATAATAAATGCAAGGGGAATCCTTAAATACAATATGGATCTATAACCACAAAGACGGTCCATAGCGTCAGAGTCGAAATATTAAAGGAACTGTACAAAGTGGGTGTACATGTCAAGAACACAAGGGGTTAACACAATAACCAAGAAACAGGAATATCAAGGCAAGATATGGTATACTGACAATCAGTTCAGGAACCAGAGACAAGAAAAACAGATATAAAAAATATGAACAGAACTGAATACCAGGTTAAATTTAACACGGACTAAACAGGACCAGGATATGCAGGGGATGAACGTGTTAACTGAAGTCAGACACAAGACAGGTCAAGATACTAGAACACAATTCACACTAGACAAATACAAGAAAAACTTCAAAAGACAAACTCCATAATATAAAGGAATACGGGAACTACAAAAGCCAAATTTCATAACATAGAGGAAAATGGGTCAAGTTCCTAAACCAGAATTCTAAATGCCGAACACTGCACTGAGAACCGAATAAGTCTAAACAGAGTCCAAGAGCCAAACAGGTAACACTAACAAGAACAAAACAGGACAGATAGAATAAAATCTGAACAGGGGTCTAGCCAAGGTACACTTAATAAACACAAAGCATTACACTAAAACCCAGAGCAAAGTACAAACATAACAAGGCAACAATTTAGACACATGGATACAAGATAAAAAGCCATAACTGAACTCAGGATATATGTGAACAGACAAAGGTGCTATGAAACATAGTGCAAACATAGTGCAATTAGCAGCATCCAATACCAGCAGAGCTGAAGTCTATATAACCCCACCCGGAAGCCTATTGGCTGCAAACTTTAACACTAGTCTGACCAAATCACACAACATGCAAATACTGGTCAGGCATGAAAAGCGGGTGTGAATACACACCAACACAGAAAAACATGGAATATAGATATTACACATGCTGCCCATACAAGTTTATGGAAAGGGGAGGGGGTGAGGGAGAGAAGGGACAAGTGGCTGGGTGGAGCCAGAAGCACACAGACTACAGGACCTTACAGTAAGTATAAGTTCTTACCTCAGTGCTTGTGTCACAGCTTAGACTGCTTTGTACTGCTCTATAATGTCCTTGATTCTGCTTCTTCTTAGGGTGTATACTGATACATAAGAGAGCAGGATCCTCTTATTTTTTGTGTGTGCAGTCTATGGGAGACATCACAACAGCTAGTCTTCACCTGCTAGGGTCCCTTGTCCCTCTGGTGATTGTACCAGCAGTGGACATGTTTGGCCATTGCTGTAGTGATGTGCTGTAATCTATTCACTTCAGGGACAAGGGACCCTTCTTCTCCTAACCAGTGGGGGTCCCAATGGTTGGATAACCACTACAAACGAATCACTTAAAGGTTATACATTTAAATATTCAGATAACCCACTTTTATACTGTAGATATGTTTGTATCCCTTCTCTAGGGCAGCCAAGGCTACCAACTTGTTATTTCAAAAAATAAATGTATTAACAGTATATAGCATTCTGGGTCACATAAAAGATACTGCTGCATAATACAGATGTGTGGAATAAAATGATTCTATTCTGGAAATTATTGGGTTAAAATAACAAAGGACCCTCTCGCTCTCGTAGAACCCAGTAACAAAGGAAGGTTTTCTGTAGGACTGCGTGCTGTTGCTTTACTGCCATATCATTGGGTTCAGAGTTCAGCGGGGTCATAGGGTCAGTAAGCCCTGGTCATTATAGATTGGATCTTTATAGGGTCTCTGGGAGAGATTTATCAAAACCTGTGCAGAGGAAGAGTGGTGCAGTTGCCCATAGCAACCAATCAGATTGCTTCTTTCATTTTCCACAGGCCTCTAAAGAGGCCTGTGGAAAATGAAAGAAGCAACCTGATTGGTTGCTATGGGCAACTGCACCACTCTTCCTCTGCACAGGTTTTGATAAATCTCCCTATCTGTCTATAATTAAACCATTTACTGCATCGTGCCACAGAAAGGAAGGGGTAAAATAGACTTCTACATTTATTCAGTCTTCTCAGATAATGAAGCTTCTATTTCTTGTATGAGCTCCTAACATCGGAAATCTGTGCATGAATATTAAATTGTCCAAACAAGAGATCAATTGAATCCTGGTAACCATGGATAGCTATGAAGGTATCCTCTTTCTTCCCTTGTTTGTATAGGTCTGTAGCTGTTCTTCATATGCCTTGAGCAGTGGTTGGCATTTTACAGAAGACAGTACAAGACTTTGTGTCTCAACGTATTAGGCAGGTGGTGGCCCAATATCATCTTTTGGTGACTGCTGCCATTACAGAGGCTTTCTATTGGGATTAGAGATGAGCGAACTTACAGTAAATTCGATTCGTCACGAACTTCTCGGCTCGGCAGTTGATGACTTATCCTGCATAAATTAGTTCAGCTTTCAGGTGCTCCGGAGGGCTGGTAAAGATGGATACAGTCCTAGGAGAGAGTCTCCTAGGACTGTATCCACCTTTTCCAGCCCACGTGAGCACCTAAAAGCTGAACTAATTTATGCAGGATAAGACATCAACTGCCGAGCCGAGAAGTTCGTGACGAATCAAATTTACTGTAAGTTCGCTCATCTCTAATTGGGATCACAGACCTTCAGCAAATACATAATACCTTTCACTACCCTTATAGATAGTGACAGAAATCCATAAGTAGTTTACTGAAGGCAACTAGTCATAAACATGTATGAAATGTAACAAAAGGCTTGTGAAGTATCTCATCTTACCTAAAATGCCGATTTTAGGAATTGTTTTACATGTAATGCTATCTGGAATTGCTATCTGTAATGGTACCATTTCTAATGGCTTATCAGTAACTCCAGTAAACCTAAAACTAACACAAGGGCTGCCCTCTTTGCAGGCGGGTGCAACAATTCTAATTACGTAAACATTTGAAGGAAACTGAATGATGTAAAGTACTTAAAAGGGTACACCGGTGGAAAACAATATTTTTCACCTCAACTGGCTCCAGAAAGTTTAAACAAATTTGTAAATTACTTCTATTAAAAAAATCTTAATCCTTCCAGTACTTATCAGCTGCTGTATACTACAGAGAACGTTATTGAGTTGTTATTTTCTGTCTGACCACAGTATTCTCTGCTGTCACCTCTGTCCATGTCAGGAACTGTCCAGAGCAGACGATATCCCCACAGCAAACCTCTCCTGCTCCAGACAGTTTCTGACATGGACAGAAGTGTCAGCAGAGAGCACTAGGGTCAGACAGAAAAGAACTATACAACTTCCTCTGTAGTATACAACAGCTGATAAGTACTGGAAGGATTAAGATTTTTTAATATAGTTAATTTGCAATCCTATTTAACTTTCTGGCACCAGTTGATTTGAAAAAATAAAAAAAAAATGTTTTCCACCGGAGTACCCCTTTAATCCTAAAATGTTATAGGTCTCAACTGCTTCAAAATGATGTCTTTTTGCAGCACAATAAGCAACAAAGATCAAAAGATCTAAAATTAAAGAAGGCACCTCCATTACTTCCCATAGAAAACTCCATTACCTCCCATAATTGTTTATTTTTTTTTTTTATAATAAACATATCTTTTTTTTTTCATTTTTTAAGAACTGAACAAAAATTTTTTTCTCTAGACATAAAATCTATAGCTCAAATAACCACTACCCATCCAACAAAAGTTAAATGATAAGTTGTCATATTGCTGACATGATATATATAACTTTGTGTCATTTTTTCACTAGTTTTCCCTTCTGCAGGCTTCATTTCTAATTTTCATTACCTAAACTAGTGGGTTGAGCCTAATCTCTATGTCTCCCTTATACCTCTATATTCTCAGAAGTAGTTGCAGCATGGAGGACAATATATAGCAGTACTGAATAGTATAAATCAGCACTATGGTGAGATACAACACTTATTATATCTTTCAGCTAAAAAGATTTTTAGCGTACTCACCACCTTAATAAGGTAGTTATGGTTTGTGCATATGTTTTATAACACCAAAACATTTTTCTTTTTTGCAATCTTGGGTCCACGTTGTGATCAAAGTACACATTTGACATATGCACTGGGAAAGCCCATGTGGCATATTCTAAATGCAGCTATGAGCCCCCATGTACCCAAAACATCCTTTCCACTGGGATTGTATGTGGAAGCATTTCTTTTTAAAGGGGTACTCCAGTGAAAACCTTTTTTCTTTTAAATCAACTGGTGGCAGAAAGTTAAACATATTTGTAAATTACTTCTATTAAAAAAATCTTAATCCTTCCTGTACTTATTAGCTGCTGAATACTACAGAGGAAGTATTCTTTTTGGAATGCTCTCTGATGACATCACGAGCACAGTTCTCTCTGCTGACATTATAATAATAATAACACTTTATTTATTGTTGCCCTTAGTGGGATTTGAACCCAAGTGACGCCATACACATTACAAAAAAGTTGGTTAATAGTAAACACCCACATACACACATACACAAATCAGCCCATCAGCTATATGTCTTTTCCTGTTTTCTGCGGGATGATAGCGGATATGACTAACGGGTGCACTGACAGTGTGAATCTAACCTTAAAGGGGTACTTCCCTAAAAAACATTTTTTTTTTTAAATCAACTGGTGCCAGAAAGTTAAACAGATTTGTAAATTACTTCTTTTTAAAAATCGTAACCCTTCCAGTACTTATCAGCTGCTGTTTGCTCCACAGGAAGTTCTTTTCTTTTTTAATTTCCTTTCTGTCTGACCACAGTGCTTTCTGCTGACACCTCTATCCATTTCAGGAACTGTCTGGAGCAGGAGAGGCTTGCTATGGGGATATTTTTCTGCTCTGGAAAGTTCAAAAAATGGACAGAGGTGTCAGCAGAGAGCACTGTGATCAGACAGAAAGGAAATAAAGGAAAAGAACTTCCTCTGGAAAATACAGCAGCTGATAAGTACTGGAAGGGTTGAGATTTTGAAATAGAAGTAATTTACAAATCTGTTTAACTTTCTGGCACCAGTTGATTTAAAAAAATATATGTTTTTCAGTGGAGTACCCCTTTAAGCTGCAATTCTACACTCAGCCCTTGCACAATACTGGGCTCTATCTGGAATTAAGCAGACACCGTTTTCTAATCTCATACAACCTTAATATTTTTTCTTTTTGTTAGTATCATTTTGTTATTTAGAAGAAGGAATATGTGAAAAGCTCGAACTCTCTTGGGCAGCAGACAGCAGAAATGTTCTGCTTATGAGATGTATTGTTTTATTTACATAATACCTAATAATGTTACATGTATTCTCAGCTTTGCTTTTATACATTGACAGGGTATTGTCATGTTGTTTTCTCTCTGTAGTATACTAGTGTCACTGGCTTAGTTTGCCTATGGCAATGCTGCTGAGGGCATCTATAAATTGTTAAACACATTTAGTATACAGTGATCCCTCAACTTACAATGGCCTCAACATACAATAGTTTCAACATACAATGGTCTTTTCTGGACCATTGTAAGTTGAAACCAGACTCAACATACAATGCTACGGACAGTCCAGATCTGTGAAATGTGTCAATGAACTGACCAATCAAAATGGGCATTCACTGATAAAACTCCTGTATTACTGAAGTGTATGCACTGACTGGTGTCTGGTAGTGCCCCCTACAGTACAGGGAGGTATTACATGTTTTGTACGACTCTTAGGGCCAGGATTAGCTGCTCCTTTGGACACCAG
The DNA here is from genome assembly GCF_029499605.1 of Hyla sarda. Classification (NCBI taxonomy): domain Eukaryota; kingdom Metazoa; phylum Chordata; class Amphibia; order Anura; family Hylidae; genus Hyla; species Hyla sarda. Next base: position 190,648,898 of record NC_079195.1, on the reverse strand, counting down.
GTGAGGGCGACTCCATGTTACTTTTTTAGGACATTGCATGTACTGTACAGGACCCCAAAGAAGCTCCAGTCCTCTACATAGACCAGTGCTTCCCAAGCAGGGTGCCCCCAGCTGTTGCAAAACTAAAACTCCCAGCTGTTGCAAAACTACAACTCCCAGCATGCCCGGACAGCCAAAGGCTGTCCGGGCATGCTGGGAGTTGTAGTTTTGCAACAGCTGGCGGCTCCCTGGTTGGAAAACACTGACATAGACAGTGATTACAGCTCCCAGCAGATCTTTCTTACTTTTATATGTAAGGATTTGCTTTATCTATATTATTTTTATCTACTTATTTTTCTTTGATCCTCACTTTTTCCTATTTTTGGATGACATTTTGGTGCCTTTAGAACCAATTACCAGGTTTCCATAGAGTTATGGTCTCAACATACAATGGTTTCAACATACAATGGTCATCCTGGAACCAATTAATATTGTAACTTGAGGGACCACTGTACAACATCTCCTTTTAGAGAAGTGTTGCGCTAACACTACTACAGTGTAGACCGCTATAATGCTGCCCAGTCCTTGGTGGTCGAGTTGTCTTGGGGCCTGTTCACACCACGTGCCCTCTGTGCTGATTCTCTTGATATCCATCCATAGTGTCTGTGTTCTCCTGTTAAAGGAGTAGTCCAGTGGTGAACCCAGTGGTGAACAACTTATCCCCTATCCTACGGAGCCCCAACAGCCCGCGGGAAAGGGGTGTGTCGACCTCCGCACGAAGCGGCGGCCGACACGCCCCCTCAATACAACTCTATGGCCTTCGTCAATCTCCGGCTCTGCCATAGAGATGTATTGAGGGGGCGTGTCGGCCACCGCTTCGTGCGGGGGTCGACACCCGCTATCTGGCCGGAGAGCCTGGCCCCGGTACAGAGAGATCGCAGGGGGCCCCAGCGGTCGGACCCCCGCGATCTCAAACTTATCCCCTATCCATAGGATAGGGGATACGTTTTTCACCACTGGACTACCCCTTTAATCCCTATTGTCCATAGCATATACGTTTTTGCCTTTATACTCCACTGTTGTTGTGCATCTCTAAGAACCTCCTGGCTTATAGCAGGTCTGTTCCTACTAACAGGAAGCCAAATGTAATCATCTTATTAGAGGCTGATCACATTAACTTCTTCTCCTGCAGTGATCTCTTAGAATGACACAAAAGGGAGTGAATGGAATGGAAGCCTTGTATCAGCTGTCCTAAAAGACAGGAGGGCAGTACAAAATGGAGCTGTATTTCTTGCCTATGTGTTGCCAGACCTTCCCGAGATATCTGGATTGTTTCTCTAACAAGGTTCTCCCGTGCCGAATAATGTCCAATAATTAAAAAAATCTAAAATATTTTAGAAAATCTATACAGCCAATACAGCCAGCGTTCTGAGAAGCACAGTTATTTTTCTTCTTCTTCATCTCCTTTATGGGGGCACACATGTCCAGCCCTTATTCTGACTGACAGGAGTGTAGATAACTGGTGTCACCCTCTGCTGTCTACAAGTGGTATTGGAGCACGGATACTGGAAACTCTACCCCGAACTTCAGTTTTATCTCAGTGTTATTTACCTGATGAAGTATAGTGGTGAGCGCGAATATTCAAAATATGAATTTTTACCGCAAATATCGTCACTTCGCGATTTTGCGAATATTCACAATATAGTGCATGTGCACTATGCAAATTTCATTATGAATTTTCCCATGGGGAAAAAAAGAGAACGAACATAGCAAATGCGAATTTCGCAAACATAGGACGAATATTCATTCATATATTCACGAAATATTGCAAATTTGAATATGGCCCCTGCCGCTCATCAGTAATGGAGTATAGGTTTATTTACCAGTCCCATATACTGTATCTGACCTCATGCAGCTAGTGGGCATTTCCTTTGCTGTTTTCTACAGGAATGTGCACATCATGGTTATACAGTTAGATATAGCTTGGGATAATGGGATTATAAAGCGGGGACATCATGATATCACATTGGGTCATCTGTGTGTCTCCATAGGGCTGCATGGAAATCACAACTCACTGATTTAGCAGAGAGTTCAGTGAAAACGGAAGAAAACTAATTACATTTTCAAATCTGCCACAGAATCAGATATATAAAATATAATAAAAACATGATTTAATGATATGATATAGATAGAGATAGATATAAAGATGGATAAAACAAAGGAAGGACCGCAGCACTCAGCTTCAATGCCAATAAAAGGGGTTTATTCCATCCCCAGGAAGACAGATAAGGTGCAACGTTTCAGTGGTCTCTCCTGATGTCTGAGGATGGTGCTGAGAGACCACTGAAACGTTGCACCTTATCTGTCCTCCTGGGGATGGAATAAACCCCTTTTATTGGCATTGAAGCTGAGTGCTGCGGTCCTTTCTTTGTTTTATTAAGTCAAGAAAACTTAAACAAGGTCCCTATAACTACGGGCACCTACTATTCTTCATTTTCTGGATTATTTGAAGTGCTGCTTTTTTTTTTTTTTTGGGACTTTTAGATAGATAAATAGATAGATAGAAATAGATAGTAAGCAGAGATTTTAAAGAATATATCAATAGATAATGATATAGATAGATGACTAGAGAGATAGATAAGATTAAATGTAGATCAATGACTGTATAAGGAAATAGATCATAGATGATAGATATATAGATATGAGATAGATAAGATATGATGTATATAAACATATATATATATATATATATATATATATATACACACATATATCTAGATATGAGATAGATAAGATATGATGTATATGAACATATATATATATATATATATATATATATATACACATATATATATATATATACATATATATACACACATATATCTAGATATGAGCTAGATAGCTAGATGTGAGATAGATAGATATGTGATAGATAGACAGATATGAGATAGATAGACAGATATGAGATAGATAGATATGAGAGATAGATAGATAGATAGATAGATAGATATGAGATAGATAGATAGATAGATATGAGATAGATAAATATGAGATAGATAGATAGATAGAAATATATGAGATAGATAGATAGATAGATAGATAGATAGATATGAGATGGAGAGAGAGATACGAGATAGATAGATATGACAGATATGAGATAGATAGATATGAGATAGATAGATAGATATGAGATAGATAGCTATGAGATAGATAGCTATGAGATGGAGAGAGAGATATGAGATAGATATGAGTTATATAGATATGAGATAGATATATATGGGATAGATTGATTGATAGAGAGATAGATATGAGATATATAGATTATAGATATGAGATAGATAGATAGATAGCTATGAGATGGAGAGAGAGATATGAGATAGATAGATATGAGATAGATAGCTATGAGATGGAGAGAGAGATATGAGATAGATAGATATGAGATAGATAGCTATGAGATGGAGAGAGAGATATGAGATAGATATGACATAGATATGAGTTATATAGTTATGAGATGGATAGATATGAGATAGATTGATAGATAGATATATAGATATGAGATATATAGATATGAGATAGATAGATATGAGATAGATAGATCACATCATAATGAGCATGCACGATTAATAATTGTCTTTCTATATATAACACAAGATGGTGATACATTTCTTTTCGAATAGAAGATTAATATATAAACATAACATTCATGTATAATATCTTTCTATAAGCTACAGGTGTTTCTATTGTATTGAAATGTATGTATACTAAGAATCTAAGAGCCCAACTGGAGTTCAATACCTTCATACAACAAATTATAAATAAGGGTTTTTGTGAAATGATGGGAGTTGTCATTTTGCAACAGCTGGAGGTACACTGGTTGAGAATCACTGGGCTAGATGAAAGTGTAGGGGGTGGGGTATATGCATGTCCTATACTGTCTCCATGAGGAAGTGTGTGTGTATACAATGCTATGTGTGAATCAGAGGCGTTTTGGGAGCAGCGGATCTACATGTGAATACTTCCAACCCACTTCAGCTCTGCACGGTAGGATCCAGAGAGGGTCTCCAGATTGAATGCAGGGTTTGTGCCTCTCCTTCCAGGGTCTCATTGGTTGACTTCCATGGCATGTGCTGTTGCTTTTCTCCTTTTTATTTGTTGCCTGGCTGGAAAGTGATTTCATTGTGTCTTATTTCCCCCACCCAAGGCTGCCCAGTGTCTCTGGTGTGTCCCTGTGTGTAACATTTCCCTCTCCTCCTTTGTGCACTCCATCCCTGCATGTGACTGTCAGTACAATCCAGGTTCATTGTCAGGAAGTTCCCATCAGATCTCTGTGCTGCAGTGCTACCTGCCTTTCCTCCCCCTTCACTTCTTTGGTGCCATGCTGGGGCACCTGGTGAGGGGTTTCTTATATTTTTAGGTGGGGGGTGCAGTTGTGTATTTGGTTTTAGCTACACGTGATGAGATCTGTTACTCCAGCATCGCCTGCCCCCCTTGGGCTTTGGGACGTGTCCTTCTGTGAATAGAATCTTGTTGCTTCTGAACTACAATGATAATCTCAGATCTGCATGTGTGCACTGTTTCCAAGGTGCAGTGCCCCTTTAGTATGTGATATAGAGGGTCTACAGGCTGATTAACCAGTTGGCTACTAGATCTATACAATCCTTTGTAGCATCAGCAGCCGTCGTGGGCTGCAAGACACATTTCCTTGGATTCTAAATTCTAAAGGCTGGGGGATTTACATATAGACACATCTCCCATACAGAGTGAGTATTGTATTGTTGCTGGCTATTGACCATCATCATCATCTGGCTCATTCTCTTCATCTGGAAGGGTCAAGCTTTCATCTGTTGTCTTTTCTTTTAACTTCCAGGATGGCTCGTTTTGGAGAGGCGGTGGCTGGGAGATTGGGGTCCGGAGATGGAGGATCAGAAAGGAGCAAGACTCTCCAAGGGTCCCCAGCTGCCCAAATGGGGACCCAGGCAGCTTTCAAGCAATCCAAAGCCCAAAGGGCAAGGACCATGGCTTTATATAACCCCATCCCTGTCCGGCAGAATTGCTTCACAGTGAACAGGTCATTATTCATCTTTGGAGAAGACAACATCATTAGGAAATATGCTAAGAAGCTCATCGACTGGCCATATCCTTTATTAGGTGTTGTGGAAATGTGGGATTTCTGCTCTCTGGGCAGGTATGGGTTAATGCCCAGTTTTAATATCTCTGCTGCAATGTCTATGAGAGGTCCACTACAGGTAAGGCCAAGATACTTGCGTGGGTATTGGGGGGGGGGGGGGGGGGGGCTTGCATTGTCCGTTGACCTGAAGCTTGACATTTAACACTTTGTAATGGAGTCTGATACATTTTAGGAATGGTTTGGTAGACATGCAAAGGGTTCTAGTCCAGTCTGATGCCCTGATAATGAATTGGGAAAGTCTCTCCCCCGACCCCCCTTCCCCTAATATTGTATAGAGTAGAAGTTCACCTTGTTCTGAAAGGGTGGTGGGGGATAAGGAGGGGGGTGCTATGGGTGCTGCGCAGCCCCCACTTCTTTCTATCGCAATGATGAATTATTAAAACCCTGATGCTCAGACATCTTTCTCTATGTGCAATGCTACAGTGATACCATGCAATGATTTCAATTCCAGCAGCCATGACAAATCGTCCTCTGTCTGCATTAAAGCCTTTGCTTGCCAACAGGTGGAAAGAGAAGCGACGTGCAGTGCTTCAGAGCGCACTTCAGCACCATGGACAGCAGATCACCCTGGGTATGGAATAGGGAGGCTGCACTGCAGGGCACCGACCCAGAAACTCTCTCCTTAGAGCGGGGATCAGCAATCGGTGGCTCTCCAGCTGTTGCAAAACTACAACTTCAAGCATGCTGGGAGTTGTGGTTTTGCAACTGAAGAGTCTTAGGTTGGGCATCACTGCTTTAGTGGTTGTGATGGTGTATTAAAACCAGTAACTTAACCTATGTCTCCAAATTCTAATCCAGTGTTTCCCAACAGTGTGCCTCCAGCTGTTGCAAAACTACCACTCCCAGCATGCCCGGACAGCCGAAGGCTGTCCGGGCATGCAGGGAGTGGTAGTTTTGCAACAGCTCAGGGCACCTTGATTGGGAAACACTGTTTTAATCAATAGACTATTTTGGGACCAGGCTGTAAGGAAATGGACTCTTATCATTCTTATGGGCACTATGCACAATCCTATAATGTTTCATACAGCCTCTGGCTGTCGGGGCATGCTGGGAGTTGTAGTTCTGCAACAGCTCAGGGCACCTTGATTGGGAAACACTGTTTTAATCAATAGACTATTTTGGGACCAGGCTGTAAGGAAATGGACTCTTATCATTCTTATGGGCACTACGCACAATCCTATAATGTTTCATACAGCCTCTGGCTGTCGGGGCATGCTGGGAGTTGTAGTTTTGCAACAGCTCAGCGCGCCTTGATTGAGAAGCACTGTTTTAATCAATAGACTATTTTGGGGCTAGGCTGTAAGGAAATGGACTCTTATCATTCTTATGGGCACTCACTATGAACAATCCTATAATGTTTAATACAGCCTCTGGCTGTCGGGGCATGCTGGGAGTTGTAGTTTTGCCACAGCTGGGGAGCCTAAGGTTGGGCATCAATGCTTTAGTGGTTGTGATTTTAGAACGGTGTCAATATCAATAACATAACCAATGTCTTGAAATTCTAATCCAGTGATTCTGAAACAGGCTGCCTCCAGGTGTTGCAGAACTACAACTCCCAGCATGCCTGGACAGCCTTTAGTTTTGCAACATTTGAAGGCACCTGTTTGGGGAACACTGTTTTAATCTATAGACTTTTTTAGGACTAGGCTGTAAGGATATGGACTCTCTTATAATTATTATTTTTTTTTTTGTGCTTTATGCACAATCCTATAATGTTTTATAAAGCCTTTGGCTATCTGGGCATGCTGGGAGTTGTCGTTTCCAACAGCTCAAGGCACCCTGATTGCGAAACACTGTTCTAATCTATGGGATGTTTTGATCTATAGACTATTTTAGGACTAGACTGGACACTTTGCATTATCCTATAATGTTTCATCCAGCATTTGGCTATCCGGGCATGCTGGGAGTTGTAGTTTTGTAACAGTTGGGGAGCCTAAGGTTGGGCAGGGTGATTAGTGGTTGTGAGGGTGATTTTAGAACTGTATCAGTTTTAAAATCACAACCTATGTTGTGTTATTGAAAGGCTGTCCGGGCATGCTGGGAGTTGTAGTTTTGCAACAGCTGGACGCACACTGGTTGGGAGACACTGAATTAGAATTTGGAGACATAGGTTAAGTTACTGGTTTTAATACACCATCACAGCCACTAAAGCAGTGATGCCCAACACCTGGAGGCCGCCAGTGTTTCCCAAACGGACGGCCTCCAGGTGTGGCAAAACTACAACTCCCAGCATGCCCAGACAGCCTTTAGTTTTGCAACATCTGAAGGCACCCTGTTTAGGAAACACTGTTTTAATATATAGACTTTATTTTAGGACTAGGCTGTAAAGAAATAAATTATCTTATCATTCTTATGTGCTCTATGCACAATCCTCTAATGTTTCATACAGCCTTTGGCTGTCCGGGCATGCTGGAAGTTGTAGTTTTTGGAACAGCTGGGGAGGTTGGGCATCAATGCATCAATGCTTTAGTAGTTGTGATGGTGATTTTAGAACTGTATCAATATCAATAACATAACCTATGTCTTTAAATTCTAATCCAGTGTTTACCAAACAGGTTGCCTCAAGTTGTTGCGGAACTACAACTCCCAGCATGCCCGGACAGCCTTTAATTAATCTGAAGGCACCCTGGTTGGGAAACACTGTTTTAATCTATAGACTTGTAAGGATATGGACTCTCTTATCATTTTTATGTGCTGTATGCACAATCTTATAATGTTTCATATAGCCTTCGGCTGTCCGGGCATGCTCGGAGTTGTAGTTTTCCAACAGCTCAAGGCACCCTGATTGGGAAACACTGTTTAATCTATAGACTATTTTAGCACTAGGCTGTAAGGAAATTGACTCTCTTATCATTCTTATGGGCACTATGCATTATCCTATAATGTCCCATACAACATTTGGCTGGTGGGGCATGCTGGGAGTTGTAGTCTTGCAACAGCTGGGGAGCCTAAGGTTGGGCATCAATGCTTTAGTGGTTGTGATGGTGATTTTAGAACTGTATCAACATCAATAACACAACCTATGTCTTCAACCCCTTAAGAACTCAGGGCACACCTGTACGCCCTGCTTGCGTTTACCATGTTTAAACTGTTCTCACCAGCGGAGAACGGGTTATACCTGGTGGATCCCAGTTTCTACAGGCAGCCAGGACGATCGGGACGATGCATGGCATTAACCCTTTAGACGCCGCGATCTAAAACGAAAGTGAAAGAATCCCGGAAGCTCAGCGGAGCTGATCGGGACTATCACGACAAAATCGCCTCTCCGTCGTCCGATCGGCGATCTATTGCTTCATGCCTGCCTCAGCAGGCAGGAGCAGCAGAGCACCGGCAACACTGATCAATGCTATGCTGTGGCATAGCACTGATCAGTGTATACAATCAGTAGATTGCATGTTATAGCCCCCTATGGAGGCTAAAAAAAAAAGTGTAAAAATAAAAGTTCATTACCCCTTCCCTATTAAAAGTTTAAATCACCCAACCTTTTCCCATTTTTAAAATAAAATAATTTAGTAAAGAATAAAAATAAACATATGTGGTACCGCCGCGTGTGTAAATGTACGAATTATTCAAATATAAGGTTAGCTAAACCGCACGGTCGATTGCATACACGTAAAAAAAATACCAAAGTCCCAAATTTAGCATTTTTGGTCACTTCATATACCTTAAAAATGTTAACCTCTTGAAATCCCCAGTCCTTGAAATCATTGAGGCATCCCGTGACATCGCCGAGGGGGGTCCCCCTCATATCGGCAATGGCCGCAAATTGCTGGTCAGTTCAGACCTCCTTCCCTCCTGAGCCCTGTAGTGACCCTCTTCCTATTGAAAAAAACAAAAGTTTGATTCAAAATGGCTGACTTCAAAATGGCCGCCATGGTCACCACCCATCTTGAAAAGTCCCCCCTCACATATACTAATGTGCCACAAACAGGAAGTTAATATCACCAACCATTCCCATTTTATTAAGGTGTGTCCATGTAAATGGCCCACCCTGTATTGACTATTTAAGGAGTAGACTGTAGGAATATGGACTCTCCTGTTACTCTTATATGCTCTATGCATAATCATTTAATGTCCCATACAGCCTTTGGCTCTCCAGGCTGGAGGCACTATGGTTGGGAAACACTGATATATTCTGGGAGTCATAGTTTGGCAACCAGTGGAGAGCCAAAGGGTCGAGGAACTGTATCAACATCAAGGTCGAGGAACTGTATCAACATCAATAACACAACCTATGTCTTCAACCCCTTGAACCCCTTGCAATAGAGGATCAATATGTCTTCAACCCCTTCAACCCCTTGCAATAGAGGATCAATAAAATATTTTGAAGATGTAATCCTTTCATTTCCTCCTTCAACCAGCATTGACCATTTCTGAGCACGGAACTTGCTTCACCACAGTAAGGCTGCAGTTACACATAGTATTTATATAATAAATAAATACATAAATAGATGTATTGTTATTATTGTTATTATTATTATAACATATGTAGCTTAAGTCTGGATTGGAACTGACACATAGAAAGATGCACTTTTTTTTCTATGTTTTGGACCCAATTCTAGTTTAACACACTGACCAAAATACTAGGTGCGAACCCACCCAGCCTTATAAAGTTTTAGTATTCAGGAAGCCTCAAGCCTACTTCATTGGCATTTGTATGTGGGGTGACCCCCCCCCCCCCTTCATGTACTGTAGGAGTAGTGATGTAAGGAATAAACTTACTTGCATTTATGTATGGTGTAAAATATCATTTTATTACCGCTACCCAGTCTCTAAGCCCCAGATATGTCTACTATGTGCATGCTACAGTATATACATTTAACCAACACCCCACAGTGTAAGCTTCTTATTTAGATTAGTAATGGTACTGATACATATTACATCTCAATAGAAAGATTCCAAGTCCATCCAACAAGTATTTTATAGAATTTATGACTCTTAAAAGCCCTAAGTCATGGTTATTACATCTAAATGTCATAGTTTGTTCCATGCTAATTATGAATAAGAATTCCTAGACCACAGGTCCTTCAAAGGTAAAGTAAAAGTAACAAGTATTGTGTCAATGTTCAAAGGGGTACTCCGGTGAAAAAAAAAATTTTTTTAATCAACTGGTACCAGAAAGTTAAACAGATTTGTAAATGACTTCTATTAAAAAAATCTTAATCCTTCCAGTGCTTATCAGCTGCTGTATGCTGCAGAGGAAGTTCCTTTCTTTTTTGAATTTCTTTTCTGTCTGACCACAGTGCTCTCTGCTGACACCTCTGTCCATGTCAGGAACTGTCCAGAGTAGGAGCAAATCCCCATAGCACACCTATCCTGCTCTGGACAGTTCCTGACATGGACAGAGGTGTCAGCAGAGAGCACTGTGGTCAGACAGAAAAGAAATGCATACAGAAAATAACTTCCAGTGGAGCATACAGCAGCTGATAAGTATTGGAAGGATTACGATTTTTAAATAGAAGTAATTTACAAATCTGTTTAACTTACTGGCACCAGTTAATTTTAAAAAAAAATATTGTTTTCCACTGGAGTACCCCTTTAATATACTTTGTGTGTCAATTCCTTAAAGTTCTGAAGCTTTCTAAATTCAGTCGGCCAATGGAATACTTCACTGTCTACTTTACGAGAGTGAAAATCTGCCCTGGTTATGAAATTATAAATATTGGAATCTGTCACCGTTTTAATGACCCCCACCCCTCCCCCTCCCATTATAATACTGCCAGGTGGTGAGGTTATAGGTAAAAATATACTTATGTTGCTGATCGTACTCATTACTTTAGGATAACTCCAAACTGTCTGCCCCAGTTTTAAGACTACCAAAAATCTATTTATTTTGGGGTCCGGTACTTCCTGCTTGTACTTCATGATTGAGCAGTACTACAGTACTTTTAGTACTACAATTCCCAGAATGCATTGCTTTCCCTTAGCTCTTCATGAGCCACCATAATTGTTCTTAGCACTCCTTCCAGTTCCCTGCCCAGAGAACTTGTAGAATATTTCATTTCATAGACTATCCCACAATCAGTGGGTCTTAACTGGTTAACGACCAAGGACGTCCTTGTGCCGTTAACGGGGGATGGTGCGGGCTCCCGACTCGAGCCTGCGCCATACCGGCCCGCCCTCAGTTGATTCTTGCAGCTGAGGACCAGCATTAGTAGCCGACATGTGGTGATCGCCGCGGCCGGCTATGAACCATTTAGATAGCTGCTGTCAAAGCTGACAGCGGCATATGAAAAACCCTGTAAACACTCCCTTGTGGAGTAGATCGTCGCCCCACAGTGCAATCGCGTGGGGGTGGGGTGGGAGTGGGATGATGGACTATCCATTGTGGAGGAAGCCGGAGGGCTTACCTCTGCTTTCTTTCTGGTCTCGGCTCTCGCATTGATAAAGCCTGGCAAGACCAGGCTTTATCAATGGAGCGCAGATCACACAGATCAATGTGGTTCTATGGAACCACATTGATCTGTATGAGGAATCTAATGATTCCTCCTAAAAGTCCCCTAAGGGGACTAATAAAGTGTAAAAAAAAGTTTAATAAAAGTTTAAAAAAAACACCCAGTAACCCTTCCTTATTAAAAGTTTAAAACACCTCCTTCTTCCCAAATTCCATATAAAAATATGAAAGCATAATAGAAATAAACATATGTGGTATCGCTGCGAGCATAAATGTCTGAACTATGAAAATATCCCTATTGATCACCAACAGGTGATCCAAAACAGACCCTTTCTTCCCATACACCTACAATTGTGATTAAAAGTGCAATCTTTATTTGTTATTCAGCAAACTTGTATTATTTAAAATATACAGGTGCCATCTAGTCCGACCGGTCCAAAAAGTATATCAGTCTAAATTCCAATAAGGGGTGCCTGCAGGAACACCCCTGACTTGGGGAGATAAAGGACTGTTGGCACCTGAACTAAAACCTTTTACACTGCCCCCCTCGACATGTTTCACTACAGATGTAGCTTTATCAAGAGGCAAACGGGCAGGAACAATTCCCCATAGCAAACCTCTCCTTCTCTGGGCAGTACCTGACATGGACAGAGGTGGCAGCAGAGAGCACTGTGTCAGACTGAAAAGATCTGACAGGATTTGATGTAGGCATGGGTTGCAATGAATCCTAAGTAAAGGATCATCGCCAGTCCTTGTGCAAAAAGTTACCTGTTCATGGAGCCTGGCACTCTACAGGATCCATGTATCAAATCTCTTGGGGGGAGATTTATCAAAACCTGTGCAGAGGAAAAGTTTTTGAGTTGCCCATAGCAACCAATTCGATTTCTTCTTTCATTTTTAACAAGGCCTCTGCAAAATTAAAGAAGAAATCTGATTGGTTGCTATGGGCAACTCAAAAACTTTTCCCCTGCACAGGTTTTGATAAATCTCCCCCTTGCACAGTGCAGCAGCTCAGAGAGTAAATGTGCAGGACAGATGCTACATAGAGTTGGGTCTATGCATAATCACTATTGTACTCTTTAAAGGGGTACTCCGGCGTTTAGACATCTTATAAGATGCCTGATCTCGGGGGTCCTGCCGCTGGGGACCCCGTGATCTTGCACGCTGCACCCCGTTTAGGATCAGTCCCCGGAGCATGTTCGCTCCAGATCTGATTACTGTCGATCACGGGGCCGTAGCGTTGTGACGTCAAGGCTCCGCACCCCTCAATGCAAGCCTATGGGAGGGGGCGTGACAGCTGTCACGCCCCCTCCCATAGGCTTGCATTGAGGGGGGCGGAGCGTGATGTCACACGGGGCGGAGCCTTGATGTCACAAAGCTCTAGCCCCGTGATCGACAGTAATCAGACCCGGAGCGAACACGCTCTGGGGACTGATTTTAAATGGGGTGCGGCGTGCAAGATCACACCGCAATCAGGTATCTTATCCCCTACCCTTTGGATAGGGGATAAGATGTCTAAACGCCGGAGTACCCCTTTAAGATTAGTTCTTGTTTGGCACTAGGAAGCACCACTCTTTACTTTACTTTTCTTTCTATCCCTACAACCTTTTGAATGATACAGCAATTAACATGTAGGACAAAAGAGGCAAGTAAAAGGCCCGTATAGGCTACAGGAGCGAGAGCCGTCATATGTCACAGATGTACAAACTTCAGTAGTTCAAATACTTGTATTTCTATGGCTCCCATAGTCTCAGCCAAATATAGTAATTCCACAGCAACATTCAATGCTAATGATATTTAACATCATAAAAAAAAAAAAATAAAGAAATTATTAATTAATAAAGAAATATACAAGGACCATTAGTTATTTATGCAGCTATTTGTTTTGTTATTCTGTTAATGGTGATAACCATACTTATTGGCTCAGAAATTTGTGCCATTTTGACTAGGATAATGTGCAAACAAACCAAACCTGATCCTCACTTATTAGAATTCCGCAGGCTGGCAAAGCAAATATTTTGCCGTAGGTGGCAGAAGAGTGAGAAATATTTCACTTAGCCATTTATAGATGCGCTGTTTTCTGAATGCCTTCACTTTCCGCTTGAGTTTTAAAGAACTGATACTGAATATAAATAATTGCTCTAAACACACTGGGGGCCTTTATGTCCTCAAGTACTGGTAACAACAACAAGCTAAATTAAGGCAAAAAAACGAAAAAAAAAACTGAACAAAAAAACTAACTAGGAATTGCTTTCAGTCCCCACCTAAAACAAAGAACTGCAATCACTGCCTAATTCCAGTTCACCATTCTTAACATGCCTCCGAACACAATGAATGCTGGTTAAAGAAAATGCATTGTTAATGAACTCCTGGAGTTTTCCTGCGTCTGAAGATTTGGCATTGAGCGGTAAATGATGTATTTCTCATTTATCTTGTGCTACTTAGCAGGTTTAGCTATGGGCTTATATTGCATTGCTGAGATATTGTGCAGTGCAGAGGTCACCAGACTGTCTGGGCTCATCATGACTTGGCTGTGGAAGAGATATATTAACTCATATAAGTATTCAGAATTCATGTGTTTATTTATGACACCTCAGGTCAGACTTTTTGACTGCAGTTATAAAAAATAATAATTAATTTTTTTTTCTTAAATCAAAAACATAATCTAAAAACATAAATCATAGTATTGACCACATTTGTAAAATTTTATATTTTATCCAGCCATTTTCGAGATAATTGGCTCTTACATGTAGCTGATACTTAGTGTAAGGCTAATTTTTCATTTGCCAGTTTTCTTTGGGGAGAACTGTCACTTTAGTTTTGGAGCCAAAGTAAAAAATGAATCCAGTTGGAAGGAGAAGTATAAGTCCTTCCTTTATATTTCCCATTCCTTTTAAATACACTTCTGGCTTTTCCCCAAAAAAAAAAAACTGTCAAGTAGGAACCTAATTTAAAGAAGATGTCCATTGCTAAGAAATGTATCCCCTATAAATGTCTGTTCACTGGGTCCAACCACTGGGACGCCCCTCAGATCTTCCGTACGGGCCAGGGCTCGGCCCTAGCTCGTGCTAGTAGAGCACGTTTCGTACCCAGCTCCTCAGCTGGTCAAAACACAGGGGAGTGTTTGTACGGGAGATTGCATTGGGTCCCAGCAGTCGGACCCCCCATGATCAGACATTTATCCCCTATCCGCAGGAAAGGGGATACATTTCTAAGCACTGGACATCTTCTTAATGTGCTGTATATTTCTCCCACAGAATTTCCGTCCAGAAATATTTTTAAAATATCAACCATATTAAAAAAAAAATCAACATTCGGGAATTGACCTGCGGTAAAAATGAAATTAGTATGTTAACATAGGGGTCAAAAACATTGTAGATTTCATAAAGATTTCCCCCCATTGATTTCAATGGGAAAGTTAAAATCCAAAATCTGCAATGCTGAGGATTTTGCTGTGAGAGCACTGCGAATCCACAGCAAAACCTCATGATTTTTGCTGCAGATTTCGTGCTGCATAATATTCACAGCATTTATTCTACATATGACAATCCCCTATAGCACACAATGGTATTACAATTTGAATTCAGGTAGAAGAAACAGACATGGTCGTACATCTACATATTGTAATTTGATCTAATTGCTTCTCAGCATAAATTCAAAAACGAACAGGTTGTTAGTATACATTTTGATCAAAAGGTACAAGCCCACTCGCCAGGTCAAGGCCACCAAATTAGAGTGGGTCCCTAACATCCCTAGCATAAAATGGCGTAGCACTGGGCGGCGACCACCACCGCCGCGACACCAGTGCCCACAGGGGGAATGACCCACTGGCAGAGCGGCCCCAATGCCACTCAAACCAGTCCACGGGTCGCACCTCCCCACAGACACGGCGCCACGGCAGCAACGGACGCCGCACAGCACCACACCAGTGTGAACAGGGTGTATTACAATTTGCACTCTCCTTATATAAAGAGTTTTTCTTACAATATAACCTATTTTTAACTGTCTAATAAGTAAATATATATTATTAAATTATTGAAAAAGAGATTGATTCTGTCCTCTAGTAAGATCCTCGTGTTAGTGTATAGTAAATAGAGTGAATAGTGTTTAAAATAAGTGTCAAATCAGTCTGGTTGTGTTGTTATAATGTTGCAAAATAGATACATTTACTATGAAAAGTGCAGAAGTTGATACTTAAGAGCTAACTGCAGGGCCCTTGAAAAAGCTCAAGGATATTTTCATAATATTAATATAGGAAAAAAAATTGTGAATAATAAACATTATGAATATTAATAAAAAGTAAAATTGATAAAACAAACATATGTAGCTACAGTACCACTGATATAACACTAAAATAGGCTAGAGGTGTTTAACTTGTATTGACATATAACAGATTCTGCAGAAAACTATGGATTGTATAAGTTTTGTACGGGAGGAAAGAGACCTTGCAAAAATGTCCCATGGTTAATCCGTAGAATATATTACATTGTCCTTAATATTTTGTAGCATTTGCTTATTGTTCTTATAAAGAATATTCAGCTCCTGTGAAAAGAAAGTAATCTTATGCAGATCATTGGTACAGTTTTTCCATGAAGATAATACCAAAAACAGATCATGTGAAGTTAAAGGGGTACTCCGTCATTAGACATCTTATCCCCAAGTGCACAGCCATCACCCCCTCCCATAGACATGAATGGAGGGCAGCGTGGTGTGACATGATGACATCAGGACCCCCGCTATCTCAGGGCTGCGACCATGGCCTTATGATCCTATTTCCAGTCTTTTATATATTGTTAAATAAAGTAATTTTATTACCTTTCTGTGGTTTTTACATTTCTTACATTTCATACTGCTTCTGACACAAACTGGCGGGTCTGTTGTCTCAATTACCCCACGTCCTGTCTAGAGATCACCGTGTAGCAGACTTCCTGTTCCTACTGTACAAAATATCTAAGAACTGGGAATTTAGCCAACTCTATTTCCCTTCCACTACACCTTCTTGACTATAACTCACCCACTACATTCAGAGGAGCCTCATACATAGTAGGTAGACATAGCTGGCTGAATTCCAAGCTAGAGTGTACAGCAGAAGAAGGAAAAAGGAAATGGGGCAATGAAGACAACAGAGTAGGTAGTTCACATCAGAAGCAGAGGAACAACAACAAAAAAGAATAGAGATTCTAAATATAGATATAATAGAAATCTAGATATAAAAATACATATTTTTTTTATTCATTTATTAGACAGTTAAAAATAGGAAACCCCCTGTAACCTCTCCTTCAGCTGGTATGGCTGTTCTTCAGTTATGGCATTATAATATGAATTACGAAGCTCAGACTGAACAATGTGATAAGCTCCTCACCCCTGATAGAGAATTTGTGCCAGGCATGGTATTGTGTAAGAATACAATTAATATTATTTGTTAGTTGCAAATGTTCCTAAAATTTTAGCAAGTAATTCTATATCTGTGATTAAAATCTCAAGAGGCTCCTTAAAAATGTGGTTAATATAAAAAAATGTAAAAAAATAAAAAAAACAGGCTTCCGCTTCTTTGTAATAGATCGTGTTAGATATAGAATCTCTAGGCTATGATCAAAAGAAAATAACACTTATTACACACATTACATAGCACAGAGGTTTACATTAATTGCATTTACCCACACAGATATTGTGTTAGGAATAAATAATGTGTACAGGTGCAGCAGTTGCCTGGGGAACCATACAATACTGTAAGGCGCTCCTGCAAAGCTCCTGTACAGTAAAATATGCTTACTATATTTTATTATTTTTACCTTATTTGTCATTAAGTGGCCACAACTTTTGTGTAGTTTGATTGTGTGTATTACTGTATATGACAGTCAGTCAAATGCTTTATCCCTCTTTACTCTGACATCTATCATGCAAAGTCCCCCATAAATATTACCGTATATACTCGAATATAAGCCGAGGCCCCTAATTTCACCCCAAAAACCCAGGAAAAGTTATTGACTCGACTATAAGCCTAGGGTGGGAAATACATCATCCCCCCCTGTCATCATCCAGACCCCGTCATTAACACCCCCATCATTATCACCCTGTCATCATCCAGACCCCCGTCATCATCCAGACCCCCGTCATCATCACCCTGTCATCATACAGACCCCCGCCATTATGACCTGTCATCACCCCCCCCCCTTCATCATCACCGTCTGTCAATCCCTTCAATCAGTGGTTTTCAACTTGCGGACCTCCAGATGTTGTAAAACTACAACTCCCAGCATGCCCGGACAGCCATCGGCTGTCCGGGCATGCTGGGAGTTGCAGTTTTGAAACATCTGGAGGTCCGCAGGTTGAAGACCACTGTTGAGCCTTCGTCATCATCCAGACCCCCCTTTAGTTTTCTACTTACCGCCCCTCGGTGGGAAGGAAGGGTGAGCTGGTCCGGGCCATCTATGCTGCATGGACCGTCCGGTGGGAGGGTTAGTCGTTCCGTGCTGTCCATCTTCATCGGGAGGCCCTCTTCTCCGCTCCAGGCCGGCCCCGGACTAGTGACGTTGCCTTGAAAACGCACAGCGACGTTAATGCGCAGGGACGTCCATGTGCGTAGTCGTCATTGCAACGTCACTAGTCCAGGGCCGGGCCCGGAGCGGAGAACAGGGCCTCCCGGTGAAGATGGACAGCCAACCCACTGGACGGTCCCTGCAGCATAGATTGCCTGGACCAGCTCACCCTTCCTTTCCACCAAGGGGAGGTGAGTAGAAAACTAAAGGAGGAGGGGGGGTCTGGATGTAGTTTTGCAACATCTAAAGGTCCGCAGGTTGAAGACCACTGAAAGGGATTGACACTCGAGTATAATCCGAGGGGGGCGTTTTCAGCACGATAAATTGTGCTGAAAAATTCTGCTTATACTCGAGTATATACGGTATACTGTGAGCCAATGCTGCAAAAATTGTCTGTATTTACCAACTTTTATCTAATGTGTATGATCATATTTAGACATTGCATTGGCTTGTGATTGGAATGTGATATACAATAAAACTTTATGTTATTCTGCATTCCTTTTTTGGATATTCTGGCTTCCATTCAGTTACACAAAATAATCGTGGCTTAATTGGCTTCCCATAAATTTGGTCGGCATGCGTATCTGTACCAGTAAAATTAGATTGCCAACTCCTCCGGGGCAAGGACCAGCAGGAATTAATTAATTACATTTCCAGCACTGTATAATATGTCAGTATGTTCTAATAATAAATAATAACTACCAAACAACACTTCTACCATGTAATTGTATGACGTTCACCAGACAGGCTCCATTTCTATTAGCATGCATTTATTAAGCCTGGATACTGCTGCTCAAGTTTTACTGTATCGGATACAGATCAAATTCCATAACACTTAAAATTAATTTAAAAAAAAAACACATAAGATAAAACAAAACATTATTAGAAGTGCAACGTAATAAGAGCAGCTCTGAAAACATTATAGAGCCCCATGTTAAATCTTTTAGAGTGTTATTACTCTTGTTTGGTTATGTCATGGGGACACAAGTATATGCCCTCTTCTCATATTTAGTCTGTAATTTCATCCTGTAATAAAGTGGTTGTCGGATTTTGAAAACCCATTAGAGCATTCTAGGTTAATAGAGGGGAATCCAGACCTCCATCGGTAAGCAAGAGTTTTTTTTCCCTCTCTTTAGTAGACCTGACCTGCCCGTACACTACACTGACAGCCCATTGATTTATATGTGTATCCTTTCATTCTTTATTTGCGCAGAGGTGGCACTAAAAAAAAAAAAAAAAAAAATATATATATATTGTCAGGCAAGTCATTTTTTCCAGCTTTCAAAAGGGAGATTTAATTTGAAGCTGGAAAACCTCATTTAAGCAACTCAAACCTATTATTGTTTTGGGTGAGTTACTTGATTTTGATGATGTAATTTCTACCTGGGAGAATTAATTCATACTGGTCCTTTCAAGTTATTTTTCAGGAAAAGCTTTTGTGTGTAAATGAGGTGGAACACTATTTGTGACCAATACGTAACTTCATTGCGCCATTTTTAATTAGATTTCTGCTATGCAGGCATCCTCTCTAATATTCAATTCATCCTGAGCTAGTGGGTGGTCCCCAGCCTATGTGATGTCTCGTACACTGCACATGCAGAAGAATCAATACTGCTCCCCTATATTTCTATAGACACCCTCAGAAGCAGCAACAGCATGGAAGACATTACTAAGCAGTAATGAGCAGTGTAAGCTACGAATCAAGCACTAATATGAGATTTAATACTTACAGTAATCTCTGTGTACTCTCTCTCTGCAGTCTCGTTCTGTTCCCATCTTGCTCTTACCCTTACTCTCTCTTAAGAGCAGTATGAGCAGCATGTGATGTGATCCATAAGTGAGCTGCTTTTCTGTCTTTATGGTTTTGCTTTTTTTCTTTTTTTTTTTTCAAAATTAAAGTTTAGGATAGAAAGGGAGATTTATGCACAGTTTGCTGAAATGACATTGTCTATTTATACATCCATACTAGATTTTTTCCAGCTGATACCTTTACTTCTCCATTTATAGCCTGCAGGTATATTTTGCCAATAGCAAAGGGATCCTAAAACTTGAGTCCAGCCATTTTATCGACATATCCACTGGGAGAATAGTGTTAGTGTACCTTGTAAAATTATTACAATATAACAACTAAGAGTAAAGACTTGTATAAAACAGATTCATTTGATGAGATTTGTTAATTTGATTCTTAATTACTGTTGTTTGTGCTCAATGGGTGTTAATGGTATTTTTTTTTCACTTTGGTACAATTTGTGATATCTGCTGAATTTTTAGCTTCTCTTTACCATATGCTATTGGGAGTATCCATCTGTTTATATTTCAGCTAAATTGTTTCAGAAACCAGGTACTGTAGTCAGTAATAAGTCATAAAGTTGCAAATCATTTCTTATCTGTTTATCCTCAGCTAAATAATATTACTAGCAGAGAGCCAGCTTTCTCATCAGGGCTTAGTAAGGTTTTATTTAAACATTCGGGTTCTAACATAATATTAAATGGTGCAGACACTCTTTTAAAGCGATTCAGAGCATTTATATGAGATTAGAATCACCTGTTTTTACAGAATCAGTCATTCACTTGAATGGGACTGGGCTCTAATACGAAACCTGGTCCATGAAGATGATTGGCGCTGTTTTTGGAACATCTGAAATGCTGTTCTAATTTTATTCAACGTCTTTAAGTTCAGCCATCAAGATGACTCTATTGAACTTGGTGGCTTTGGCAACATTTAACTGATCAGTGGGGGGGGGGGGGGGGGGGGGGTGGAACACAGGAACAAGCAGATATCACAAATGAAAAAAGCTGGTACACCCCCATTTTTAAATGCAGTGTTGAATTGTATTATTACAGAGTCAAGGGATGCCCCAAAGCGAGGACTCCTTCTTTTAGCTCCATCCTAGATAACAGAATGAGGGGAACACTTTTATGATGTCCATTTGCTGGCGGCTCATCCCCATCGGTGTTTGGTGCTTTCATCCAGCCCAATCCTTCTCCTCAAACTTCTGCTCCTGCTGTCTCTGTAGTTTTCTATTGTTGCATGCTTGCTTTAACTTAAAGGGCCAAAATTGTCACTCACAGCCAAACACCACAGATCATTTCCTATTTAAAGCAGCCTAACCTACCCCACCATTGCCTGAACAAAGGTTAGTGTGTTGTTTACTGGCAGGTCTGGTACAGTGTTTGACCACAACATTCTTTATTCTGCCTGATCCTCTGTACATTGATGCCTCACTTGTGTATGACCCAGACCCCCTTGCTTCTGCCTGACTCCTTGGTCCCTTTACCGGGCATTTCCTGGTCTGATAGTCCAGTGATCACCAACTCCGGGATTACTCTTAGAAATAGCATTCCCTATTTGTGAATTTCAGATCCCCATACAAAGTGTAATGAACTTACCTGGTTTGACTCAAGCACTGCCTCTGGTTCTCTGTCGAGTGGTTGGTGGTGTTTCATGTTGCCCTAGCGACTGCCCTGCAGGTTCCAGTGTAGTTCATCACTACGCAATGCTGCTGGTCTAACCAATAAGAAGGGGTGTGCGTGGGGCCAGTCAAGTGTATGGACCGTTGTCCTATGGGCCCCAGAAAAATCAGGATGGAAAACAAAAATTGGGCATTGGGCTTCGCTTGTGCAATGTGCAGCAGAGTCTGAAATATGTAAATGCATTCTAAGCCTGTCTGCCTGCTCCAGAGGCTCCATGCTGTATCTAAAAGGTTAATCAAGGTTTTCCTCTTATCTCTTACCACCCATAAAGCTCTGGGAAGCTGTACCTTGTGTAGCTTGTTATCATCAACATTATCAGCAGCAGTTCACAGCTTAGACCAAGGCAGCTATGGTGATGCTACCCTTTCCTTGCTGTATTCCCCCCCCCCTCCACTTACCTTGTTATTATCCTCAACAGCGGCAGTTCATTGCTTGGATCAGAGGTGCTAACAAAGGCCTTGTTGGGATCCTATTTTCTGTTTTCCTTTATGCTCACGTAGCCTCTTGCAAAGGCAGTGCATTAATACCCTCCCCCCCTCCAATAATGATGACATCTATACTAGCATACTGTAAATTATGGCACCCCTGAAATTTTTAAAGACAATGAAGTATTTCTCACAAAAAGGATTGCAGTAACACATGTTTTGCTATACACGAGTTTATTCCCTTTGTGTGTATTGGAACTAAACCAAAAAAGGAGGAAAAACATTAAATTGGACATAATGTCACACCAAACTCCAAAAATGGTCTGGACAAAATTATTGGCACCCTTAACTTAATATTTGGTTGCACACCCTCTGGAAAAAATAACTGAAATCAGTTGCTTCCTCTAACCATCAATATGCTTCTTACACCTCTCAGCCGGGATGTTGGACCACTCTTCCTTTGCAAACTACTACAGGTCTCTCTTATTGGAAGGGCACCTTTTCCCAACAGCAATTTTAAGATCTCTTCACAGGTGTTCATTGGGATTTACATCTGGACTCATTGCTGGCCACTTCAGAATTCTCCAGCGCTTTGTTGCTATCCATTTCTGGTGCTTTTTGACGTATGTTTGGGGTCATTGTCCTGCAGGAAGACTTAAAATCTCGGATGCAAACTCAGTTTTCTGACACTGGGCTGTAGAGTGCGACCCAAAATCAGTTGGTAATCCTCAGATTTCATGATGCTTTGCACACATTCATGGCACCCAGTGCCATAGGCAGCAAAACAACCCCAAAACATAATTGAACCTCCACCATATTTCACTGTAGGTGTTCTTTTCTTTGTAGGCCTCATTCCATTTTCGGTAAACAGTAGAATGATGTGCTTTACCAAAAAGCTCTATCTTGGTCTCATCTGTCCACAAGATATTTTCCCAGATGGATTTTGGCTTCCTCAAGTTCATTTTGGCAAAATGTGGTCTTGCTTTTTTATGCCTCTGTGTCAGCAGTGGGGTCCTCCTGGCTCTCCTGCCATAGCGTTTCATGTCATTTAAATGTCGACGGATAGTTTGCGCTGACACTGATGCTCCCTGAGCCTGCAGGACAGCTTGAATATCTTTGGAACTTGTTTGGGGCTGCTTATCCACCATCCGGACTATCCTGCGTTGAAACCTTTCATCAATTTTGCTCTTCCGTCCATGCCCAGGGAGATTACCTACAGTGCCATGGGTTGCAAACTTCTTGATAATGTTGTACGCTGTGGACAAAGGCAAATCTAGATCTCTGTAATCTTGAGATTGTTGATATTTTTCTCAAGTCCTCTTCTCTTCTCCTCTTTCTGTTTTCCATGCTTAGGGTATGAACACACAGACACACAAAGCAAAGACTAAGTGAACTTCTCTCCTTTTTATCTGCTTTCAGGTGTGATTTTTATATTGCCCACACCTGTTACTTGCCCCAGGTGAGTTCAAAGGAACATCACATGCTTGAAACAATCTTATTTATCCACAATTTTGAAAGGGTGCCAATAATTTTGTCCAGCTAATTTTTGGAGTTTGGTGTGACATTATGTCCAATTTGATTTTTGGTCCTCCCTTTTTTGGTTTATTTCCAATACACACAAAGGGAATAAACATGTGTATAGCAAAACATGTGTTACTGCAATAGTTTTCTGTAAGAAATACTTCATTTTCTTGAAAAATTTCAGGGGTGCCAACATTTACAGCCATGACTGTAGGTGCTGTCCTGTGATTGGCCAGACAAATAAGGGAAAGAAAGTCCAAGTGTGAGTACTGCTGTTGCAAAACTACTACTCCCAGCATGCCCAGAGAGCCATTGGCTTTGTCTGAGAGTTGTAGTTTTGCAACAGCGGGAGGCACACTGCCTGACAAGCACTGTGCTAGGTGGTGTAGTTTGTCAACTGGTGCAAAATCCACACTTCCCTAGATGCACAGGCCAGTCCAATACCTTTAAAGGGGTACTCCGGCCCTAATACATCTTATTCCCTAACCAAAGGACGATACTCCGGCCCTGTGGTCATCACACTGCACACTTGGTGCCTCCAGTGCTGCGGAGAGCTTGCAAAGGTGGAACCCCCTTGATCAGACATCTTATCCCCTATCCTTAGATAGATAAGATGTATGAGGGTCGGAGTACCCCTTTAATTGCCCATGAAATGTATGGAGGATGGAGATCTGTCACTTCTTATTGCCAGCACTTCTTATTGACAGGAAAGGTCTGTCAACAGGAGCATTGAAGAAAAGATAAGCACAGAGAATGAACACAAAAGAAACATCCAGGTGCAAAAAAACAATAACTAAAATAACAGATGTATGAAAGAAGAACAAAGTGATTTCACACTAAAGCTTCACATTAATGATCATTCTTATCGTGGACTCAACTGAAGAAATGGCAGCTGTTCTGAGCCTGAAGGCACAACAGAGCAGCTATATTGTTATAGGATGCATACATTTATGAGTGGGCAACAATGAAGATAAATTGTGCATGCTACATTTATAAAAATCTATAAAATAATATCTAATAAATATATAAAATAATAATAATAATAAAATAATAATCTATGGTGCCTTAGGATATCCCAAAACAACACATTGCCGTTTTGGGTTAACACATTCAAGATAACTAGAGATGAGCGAATTGAATCTAATGAATCTGAATTCATTACAAATTTCAGGAAAAATTCACTTTGCAACAAAGGCGAATATCACCGTGAGTCAATCACACAAACTGCTTCACTAAATTCCATTTAACGCAGTCCAGGCTCCAGGGCATTTAAGACGGCAGCTCCACATGTCAGGACATGGGGCAACAAATGCTGGGAACAAGAACAAGGGTAGCCAGCCACCCCTGTGATGTCACAGCCCTATATAATTAGCAGCCATCTTGCGGGCAGTCACGTCAACATTCTATTGCAGAGAGAGATAGAGGAACAGAAGGCAGTGTGTTGCACAGAAAAGCTTTTTTTACAGCAGTGATTCACCTCAAGCCCAAATCCAGCCTAGAAACACTGATAGGGAAGGGAGAGAGATTGAGAGAGAAAGTGCAATTGTGGGTGTATTACAGCAGCGATTCTCCTCAAGCCCAATCCCAGCCTAGAAGCACTGATCGTGAAGCGAAAGAGATTGAGAGAGAAAGTGCAATTTTGGGTGTAGTACACCCTAGTGTAGGGCCTAGTACATACCTGCTGCTGTTCTAGACAAATACTGTTTTAAGGGTAGTGGAGCGCGTTGTACTCGCCTCATAAGTTCATACCACGGACGTAAATCTAAGTGGTGTACCAATTTGTTCCTGTTAAATTCTTAAGGTCCCAGTTACTGTGAAAGGCCAGCCAAAAGTACACACCTGCTGGTGTTGTAGACAAATACTGTTTTAAGCGTATTGGAGTGCATTGTACTCCCCTCATACGTGCATAACACATACATACATCTAAGTGGTATACCATTTTGTTCCTGTTATAGTCCTAAGGGCCTAGTTACTGTGAAAGGCCAGCCAAAAGTAGATTCCTGCTGGTTTTGTAGACAAATACTGTTTTAAGCGTAGTGGAGTGCATTGTCCTCCCCTCATAAGTGCATATCATGTACGTACATCTAAGTGGTGTACCACTGTGTCATTCAGCCACTATGTGGTCTCCCCATGCTTCTGCCACCTCCAGGCTGTGTCACTGCACCACCATGCAGTCTCCTCATGCTACTGGCAAATTAAATAAAACTTTTTAGGAACATGTACTTGAAATATTCAATTTAAATGTTAAAAAATATCTTTAATCTTTTCAAATGTGAGGCCCTATGGTCTCATCAGGCTGTTGCCACCACTGTGTCATTCAGCCACTATATGGTCTCCTCATGCTGCCGCCACCTCTACGCTGTGTCATTCAGCCACTATATGGTCTCCTCATGCTGCCGCCACCTCTACGCTGTGTCATTCAGCCACTATATGGTCTCCTCATGGTGCCGCCACCTCCACGCTGTGTCATTCATCCACTATATGGTCTCCTCATACTGATGCCACCTCCAGGCTCTGTCATTGTGCCGCTCTGCGACAGTGATTCTAATAGCGACGCCTCTAATCTGCATGTCATACAGAATAACAGTATTATTTCACTAACCCAGCACACACCCTATGCATGTTACAGCAAGGGAAAGTGTTCTACACCCCTATTGAGGCTGTAGAACACTTTCCCTTGCCTTAACATGCAAGGGAAAGAAATAGACATTTTTTATAGAGATTCGCCGCGAATAAAATTCAGACTGCAACAAATTTTTTGGGAAAATTTGGCGAATTGGAAGAATCAAATTTTTGAAAAATTCGCTCATCTCTAAAGATAACCAGGCTTGAAAATGGCTGGGTGAGCCAGCTGAAACGTTGCCTAACACGTTTTTTTGAAATAAATCACCTTTCTATTTTTCACTTAGTGTGCCACTGTTTATTTTTGCTTTAAAGATAACCATGGCTACATCTGTAGTAATGGGGGATGCCATGTAAACTCGTGTAACCCATTTGCCTGTTCATATGCATGTTCAGAACTTGCCCTGTAGCAGCAACTGTAGGTGAAATGTGTAGCTGTCAGGTTTCTAGAAGGTCAAACTAATTTTAAAATTTAGGTAGAAATGCTCTTGAAAGTGTACATGTCATAATAAAGGAAAAATAATGCTTATATGTTACTTACTAGGTTATACAGATGCTTTACATGTCTTTTTTTAATGTCTCAAGCTTCTGTATTTGGCTCAAAAATTCCTCTGTTCTGCTGCTCATGTATTCTGACATCCACTGCTCAGGAAGGGGCGTGCCTGAGGAAAGCACTGAGGCCACCCTCACTCACCATGCATTCACTTCCTCCCTGAGTCTGTTGAGCTCTGCTGGGTCTGTTCGTTCAATTACTGCAGGACGCTCTGTAACCCTCTCCTCGTTGTTTTTAGATAGGAGTGAGCACAGAGAAGTGCTAGTCCCCCCTCACTTTCTGGACTTTGTCCTAACTTGCGCTTCAGCTGGGACAAAGATGATTCTGCAGCCGGACAGGATTATGTTCTGGATATTATAGTGCTATGTCCCCTAGTGATGTTTTTATAAGTCATGATTTCTAGGAAAAGGAGATAATTATTATTTTTTTAAGTATATTAGAAAGGTTAATTGTGATGGTTCTTAGAGACACCAAACCCCTTCGCTATTGTTGCCTGGGCTCCCAGAGGACTATGGAAGAGTGACTGAGCGGAACTCGGACTATCTTCAGGGGTGGGCATGAGTAAGACCGGGACTTTGATGGATTTTAGGACATCACTATTTCCACAGTTCGTGCCCCTCAGTTAATGCTGTCCAGTGACATAAAGCTCCTTGTTGGATATCTTATTCAAATACCTTTATTTGCTGTTTTCAAGGCACTGATTCTGCACACGGTCCACATTCTGCACAAGGCACTAATTCTGCACACGGTCCACATTCTGCACAAGGCACTAATTCTGCACACGGTCCACATTCTGCACACAGTCCACCTTATAGGGGATACATTGGGTTATCTTCCAGACTTACTGTCACCTGTATTGTCTTTACTGCTCCTCCCCCTGTGATTTCCTTCCTATAAAAGGAGACACTTGTTCCTCAATAAAAGGAGATTAATTTTTATACCTGAAGACTGGTGTTGCCTGGTTCTTTGGATAAGGCGATGCGATATTCTCTAGTTCTGCCTAGAGATATGGTGGTATGCTGGGGCTTGTCGTCTGGAAGAAGTCGCTCTTGGCAGAGGGGGGCACTAAAAGGTCCCTGGTCAGTCCGTCACATTAATGTTTTACCAACTTATAAAAAGTTCTTGATTCTGACAGTGCCCATTTAAATTGTTCATTTCTAGGATCTCTCATTATAAACGTTGTATAAATAGTTTACAATTCCCGGCAGAGAGACATGCAGATGAATAATCCATACACATCTAGTACAGTACATGCTGGACACTTTCAATATGACTTCCGTCCTTCTGTTTCTTGCTTACAGATTCTTAACCTTCTGCTGAAACGACATTGTCGCATGATTACAGATTTTATTATTGCGTATTAGGTGTTCTTTAACAGATTGCCTCCAGCAGCTACTTATCATACACATGTAAACCGCGCTCTGCACATTTTTTTTACACTTCCCAATACGTTTATTAGCATATTTCATAAACAGTGTGGTTAAGATACTTAATATAATAATGTAAATTGGCAGAGCTCTAAAATATCTTATATTTAGCCATAAAAGGATGGATTCATCAAATTATTTACATCCAATCCTGCACCAAAAGTACCCAGCAAAGTCATCTATATTGCAAGCTTTTTACAAATAGTTTAAATCGAAAAAAAAATTGGGGTATGTGCAGCTCTCAATATAAATTAATCGAGGCTAAATGGAAAGTATTTACACCAAAAAAAATACTAGTACAAAATAATATATAAGGAAAAAAAGGGGGGGTACCAAATGCCTCTAGACTAATACCATAAAATGGTACATGATGATGGAATTACAGAAAAAATAAATAAATCGGACTGTGCTTCACTTTAAATGATGTACAAATTTAATATAAAAGATATTACAAATAAGACATAAAATAAATAATGCAAATCTAATACATAAATGCCTCCTACCACAGGGCCCTTGTGGGGAGGTATGATATTTGAATACAAAGCATATATTAAAATTTTTTAAAATATAGCATGTGAATTACGTTCTACCGCTATCCCAATATATTGCAAACCGACATAGTGTACTTTTGTGCGGTACACTCCGTTCTCATGTGATTTAGAACAGTTCACAAAGTGATATAGTTACCAACTCCTAAGGGTAGTTTTGGCTGGACGTCCGAGAGATGGATATGTGAGGGCTGTGTCCAGCGCTAGCGTGCGCATACGGTGACGGGCCCGGATGCCACAGGCCAAAAAGGTCACCGGTCACAGAGTAATTGCAGGCTCGATGGCAGATGTAGTGGAGGCTGTGTCCAGCGCTGGCATGCGCTTGCGGTGACGGGCCCGGTTGCCGCAGGCCGAAGAGAAGTCACCGGTCACGGAGTGGCTCCGGAGGTGGAGATGTACTCGGAGATAGATGGATCTTGCTCCGGAAACAAGGAAAGGAAAGCCTCGTGGAAGATCTCTCGGCGTCTGGTGGAATGGCGGATGAATTACAGCCAGGTGTAAAATCAGCAGATGATGGAGTTGTGTCGGAGGTAAGTGATGGCGGTTTGTGGATTGCGGTGGTCATGCGGTAAATATTTCTTTCTCTAGACGCGTTTCAGGGTACTTTATATATGACCCTTTCCTCAGTATATAAAGTACCCTGAAACGCGTCTAGAGAAAGAAATATTTACCGCATGACCACCGCAATCCACAAACCGCCATCACTTACCTCCGACACAACTCCATCATCTGCTGATTTTACACCTGGCTGTAATTCATCCGCCATTCCACCAGACGCCGAGAGATCTTCCACGAGGCTTTCCTTTCCTTGTTTCCGGAGCAAGATCCATCTATCTCCGAGTACATCTCCACCTCCGGAGCCACTCCGTGACCGGTGACTTCTCTTCGGCCTGCGGCAACCGGGCCCGTCACCGCAAGCGCATGCCAGCGCTGGACACAGCCTCCACTACATCTGCCATCGAGCCTGCAATTACTCCGTGACCGGTGACCTTTTTGGCCTGTGGCATCCGGGCCCGTCACCGTATGCGCACGCTAGCGCTGGACACAGCCCTCACATATCCATCTCTCGGACGTCCAGCCAAAACTACCCTTAGGAGTTGGTAACTATATCACTTTGTGAACTGTTCTAAATCACATGAGAACGGAGTGTACCGCACAAAAGTACACTATGTCGGTTTGCAATATATTGGGATAGCGGTAGAACGTAATTCACATGCTATATTTTAAAAAATTTTAATATATGCTTTGTATTCAAATATCATACCTCCCCACAAGGGCCCTGTGGTAGGAGGCATTTATGTATTAGATTTGCATTATTTATTTTATGTCTTATTTGTAATATCTTTTATATTAAATTTGTACATCATTTAAAGTGAAGCACAGTCCGATTTATTTATTTTTTCTGTAATTCCATCATCATGTACCATTTTATGGTATTAGTCTAGAGGCATTTGGTACCCCCCCTTTTTTTCAAATAGTGTTTACAGCAAATTCATGATATATCTTTATAGTAGTCAGAATTTTATTTCTATGACACAGGGTCTCAAATATATATTGAATGATAAAATTACTGCTGCTGGCAACTCTCCTTAGGGAAAGTTAAAGAGAATCTGTCAGCTACTTACTCGCACGAAACCCATATATCGGGGTTAGGTGCGGTTGAATAGCTGTAAAAGAAAGGGTCACTTACATTTTTAGATCAAAGTTCTGCCCTTTACAATTGCATTTTCATTACGCTTTAGGGGGCATTGAAGGCGGGGAGGCCGCTTACCCAACTCTCCTGCCTCATCCATATTCCCCCCCCCCTTCTGTAATGTGAGGGCCAGGGGACAGAAATGTATGTGGTAACCTCCTTAAGGAGAATCTGAAAGCTATTCATTCACACCAAACCCAATATCCTGGGTTATAGTGAGGGTGAATAGCTGTATAATGTAACTTACATTTTTAGGAGCCATATGTCCAAAGTTCTGCCCCTACAATTGCATTTTCATTGTTCTTTAGGGTGCATTGAATGTGGGAAGAGGGCTTTGCCAACTCCCCTGCCTCATCAATACTCCACCTCCGACCCCCTTGCTTCCGTGACATGAGGGCCCACTGTAGCGGTTCACCACCCCTGGTCCTCACACCACCATAGAGGGTGAGCTGTGGGCAAAATATTGCTGAGACAAGGGTGCTGGGCAGCCAACTGCCTGCCTCCAATGTGCCCTGGAGTACAATGAAAATGTAATTGTAACAGGCAGAATTTTGGACATACGGTACCTAAATGTCCCTTTCTTTTACAGTTATTAACCCATGTTATAACCCAGTATATTAGGCTAAAGGGGTACTCCGTTCCTAGACATGTTATATGTTATAGATATTAAGCAACTTTCTAATAGGATTCTATTTAAAAAAAATGCCTCCTTGTATGTCCATTTAAATTTTGAAAATGTGGCCGCTAGGGGTCTCCCTAGGAGTACCTGGCCGCAAGCTTTTGCATTGATTTTGGACTCACACTGGCCTGGCAGTGAGTCAGAAATCGCAGACTGATGGCTGAGCACGTGACCAGCTCAGCGCAGCCCCCTGCCTGTCAATCAGACAGGCAGGAGCACTGTGCCCACTCACATACCCTGCAGGGCTCTCTACACTGAGGATAAGCGGCGCTCTGTACACTGAGGACAAGCAGAGCTCTGTAAACTGAGGTCAAGCAGGGCTCTGTACACTGAGGACAAGCAGGGCTCTGTACACTGAGGACAAGCAGGGCTGTATACACTGAGGACAAGCAGGGCTCTGTACACTGAGGACAAGCAGGGCTCTGTACACTGAGGACAAGTGGGGCTCTGTACACTGAGGACAAGCAGGGCTCTGTGCACTGAGGACAAGTAGAGCTCTGTACACTGAGGACCAGCAGAGATCTGTACACTGAGGACAAGCGTGGCTCTGTACACTGAGGACAAGCGTGGCTCTGGACACTGAGGACAAGCAGGGCTCTGGACACTGAGGACAAGCTGGGCTCTGGACACTGAGGACAAGCAGGGCTCTGTGCAGTGAGAACAAGCAGGGCTCTGTACACTGAGGACAAGCAGGGCTCTGTGCAGTGAGGACAAGCAGGGCTCTGTACAGTGAGGAAAAGCAGGGCTCTGTACAATGAGGACAAGCAGGGCTCTGTATAATGAGGACAAGCAGGGCTCTGTGCAGTGAGGACAAGCAGGGCTCTGTACAGTGAGGACAAGCAGGGCTTTTTGCAGTGAGGACATGTGGGGCTCTGCAAATGCGGGCTCACTCGCACATCAAACCCCACTCAACCCCCACCCCCGCCGCTCTCCTCGGCGAAGTGAGGGTGGACGAAGACCCCCCAGCAGGCTTCAGAGACGTAGCATCTGCTGGGGCACGCCCACATCCTCCTGCTGGCAGCTCACACTATGTGAGCAAGAAGAGAGGTATGATACACAGCTTTTTAAAGCTCTTAAACATTTTTAAGGGCAGGGGGGTGTTAGGAGTAGTTAGGGAACATAGCTTGAGTTAATTTAGAAAAGTTTATTTAGTGACAGGTTCTCTTTAAAAACGTATAAAAATACACTAGTGCAGTGTGTTATTATTCAAACTGTTACCACCGTGTACGATACGTTTAATCATATTCATACATGTTGCCAGAACTTGTAAATTGCCTTTGCCACAAAAACAGCTCAGAAGTTCATAGCTCCTAAGTGATTCAGTGCTGGCAGGGCAGGGAGCAGCCGCTGGGACCTGTCCCAAGGACTAAGTACCCAGGTCCTGGTGGCATTTTAAATCTACGATGACTCTAAAAGACTCGAGAGTAATTCATAGTGTGCCGGGATGGCACAACCTGCACCAGTTTTATACTGCCCACAGTTTCCGTTAAACTCTTTGGAATGTAAACCAAGTATGTTGAAAAAAAACAAACAGTTTTGTGCAGTGACTCGACTCTGCTAGAAATGGCTTTTAGGAAAATATATAAATCAGAAGGCTTAAGCCAAATAATGGATTCTTATTGCTAGAGTGGATGCCCAGAGGCCCAGATTCATTGATATGCACTTCACTGCAATCCGCCCTAACCCTGAAAGAAATCATTTATCACACCAATGGTGGCACCCACTACTCATACACCCGTGCTAGAAAACTGAAAAGATTCCTTCTCCTACGGCTGGAAGACCAGAATCCAGGTCACAGCAAAGCTTAAAAGGCAGGACACAATAAAGCAGAAACTGAGTTGAAAATATATGTATTTAAGGAACTATTCTTATAGGTAATAGCAAGCAAATCCGCCATTATGAGGCATAAAAAATAAAACTGCTAAATAATGTTTCTTGCATGTGGAAAGTGTAAAAATCTGCAACTTCACAAGAGAAAGTGTTATGGTGCTGCTTAGGCAGGAAAAAAAATCCCTGTGAATCCCAGAGTATTTAACAGATTGCTTATTTTCACATGATCTCATTTCCATCTTTATTGCTTTCCTTCCATCTTTATTGCTTTCCTTCATTTTTTTTAGTAAAGAAGTTTTGTCAAGTTTTTTTTGTATAGTTGCATAGTTACATGCTGTGTATGGCATCTTAGCTAATACTCATTTAAAAAGAAATTATCATCATAAAAGTGTCATCTAATCTATCATCATCATGTTACGGAGTAGCCGTATTAGTCCAGTGATGCAGATGCAAAATCATGGGAAATGCCTATGATTTTGCATATATATATATATATATATATATATATATATATATATACATAGCAAAATGATGTTGAGGCAGCATAACCAAAGTAGAATGCGGTTGGAGGGTGCAGGCTAGTTCAAACCGTCCCAGTCGCAGACTATATAGAGATGTCCAACAGAAAAGTCCAGCAGCACACCAAGGAATTGCATGCAAGTTGATTTTTAATATCCCATATTCAGATACAATGTTTCAGCAGTATCACACTGCCTTTAGAAAGGCAGTGTGATACTGCTGAAACGTTGTATCTGAACATGTGATAAACATTTGGTCTATGTTCAGGCTTGTAGGGCGGGTGATCCTGATTAAAATTCTTCTTACCTCAATAAAAATGGTTCAGCGGTTCGTCAGATATTTTTATCTTTAGTTTTATGTTATTCCCTGGCTTGGGGCTCAGTGGGAGGTCCGCATCAGCACGGACTCGGCTATACGTCATTTTAGCTGGGCGGAGCGGCCGCCTGGCTCATGAATATTCATGAATGTATCATCGCAGTCTAACTCCTTGTTTTTGGTCACGTGGGGAGCGCCGCGCATGCGCCGAGTTCCGTACACCCGGAAGCAGCGTTCTCCCCCCGGCTTCACTCGAGCAGAGGCCCAATACAAGTAAGAAGACGGCTTGGATGAGCGAAAAGCAGGGGGTGGGAGGAAGGGAGGGATGGAGGGTGTTTTTTTCACAAACTGATGGCACATGCAGGATATATATATATATATATATATATATATATATATGTGTGCATATATTCATGCGTGTGTATATATATATATATATATATATATATATATGTGTGTGTGTGTGCATATGTTCATGTGTGCATATATATATATATATATATATATATATATATATATATATCTATATATATATATATATACATACACATGAATATATGCACACATATATATCTATATATATCCTGCATGTGCCATCAGTTTGTGCATAAAAACACCCTCCGTCCAGTGGCGTTGCGACCCGGGTGTGGGGGGTGCGGCCCGCACCGGGTGACACCAACCTAATGGGGTGACACCAAGACGCTCCGCAGCACCCCCCCCCTCCCAAGCTACACCGGCACCCCCCCGCCTTCACCTGCACTGTGTGTGCGATGCGCCCGTCCGTCAGCAACACCCTCCCCCCTTTCACCTGCACTGTGCGCCCGTCCGTCATCACAACCCCCCTCACCTTCACCAGCACTGTGCCCGGCCTCCGCTCCCACGTCTGCGACGGCCTGACGTCACACCGCATGGCCGCGCAGGAGGACGTTAGTTCCGTCACTCGCAGGGCGCCCAGTGAGAAGGAGCGCTGCGCTGGATGGGTGAGTGTGGGTGTCTGTCTCTATCTATGCTTGTGTGTGTGACTGTGTGTATGTGACTCTGTGTGTGTGTGTGTATGTGACTCTGTGTGTGTGTGTGTGACTCTGTGTGTGTGACTCTCTGAGTGTGTGTGACTGTGTGACTATGTGTGTGTTTGTGCGACTCTGTGTGTTTGTGTGACTCTGTGTGTGTGTGACTGTGTGACTCTGTGTGTGTCTGTCTGTGAGTGTGTGTCTCTCTGACTGTGTGTGTGTGTGTTTGTGTGTGTGTGTCTCTCTGTGTTGTATGTGTTTTTTTTTTTGTGTGGGGGGAGACTTTGACCCATTGTGGGGAACTTGCAAGGAAACCTGCGGCCTAATGTGGGGAAACTACTACCAAATGTGTGGAGTCTATGCTACCTAATGTGGGGAATCTGTGCTACCAAATGTGGGGAGTCTATGCTACCTTATGTGGGGAGTCTATGCTACCTTATGTGGGGAATCTGTGCTACCGAATGTGGGGAATCTATGCTACCTAATGAGGGGAAATTGCTACCTAATGTGGGGAGTCTATGCTACCTTATGGGGGAGTCTATGCTACCAAATGTGGGGAGTCTATGCTACCTTATGTGGGGAGTCTATGCTACCTTATGTGGGGAATCTATGCTACCGAATGTGGGGAATCTATGCTACCTAATGAGGGGAAATTGCTACCTAATGTGGGGAGTCTATGCTACCTTATGTGGGGAGTCTATGCTACCTTATGTGGGGAATCTGTGCTACCTAATGTGGGGAAATTGCTACCTAATGTGGGGAAATTGCTACCTAATGTGGGGTAACTGGTACCTACCTAATGTGGGGGAACTGGTACCAAATGTGGGGAATCTATGCTGCCTAATGTGGGGAAAAGATGCTACCTAATGTGGGGAAACTGCTACCTACCTAATGTGGGGGAACTGCTGCCTACCCAATGCTCCCCCCCCCCCCCGGCAGTAGCACCCTCATCATCCACCAGCAAACCCCCCCCCCAGTAGCACCTCCATCAGCAGATCCTGCCAGGAGGATGATCCTGCCGATGGATGATGGGGGTGATACTGCCAGGGGGGATGGCCAGTAGCACCCTCATCATGCTCCAGCAACACCCCCATCATCCACTAGCAACACCACCAATACCCCTCTCCCGTGGTAATAGCATCAGCTAATGGATGTTGAGGGGTGTTACCGCGGTTGTGGTATTATATTCAGAGGGTGCACTGTATGGCAATGTTATATTCAGGGGGCGCAGTTTGTGGTAGTATTATATTCAGAGGGTGCAGTGGGTGGTAGAATTATATTCAGAGGGCGCAGTTTGTGGTAGTATTATATTCAGAGGGCGCAGTTTGTGGTAGTATTATTAGAGATGAGCGAACTTACAGTAAATTTGATTCGTCACAAACTTCTCGGCTCGGCAGTTGATGGCTTATCCTGCGTAAATTAGTTCAGCCTTCAGGTGCTCCGATGGGCTAGAAAAGGTGGATACATTCCTAGGAAAGAGTCTCCTAGTACTGTATCCACCTTTTCCAGCCCACCGGAGCAGCGGAAAGCTGAACTAATTTATGCAGGAAAAGTCATCAACTGCCCAGCCGAGAAGTTTGTGACGAGTTGAATTTACTGTAGTTCGCTCATCTCTAAGTATTATATTCAGAGGGCGCAGTGGGTGGTAGTATTATATTCAGAGGGTACAGTATGTGGCAGATTTATATTCAGGGGTACAGTATGTGGCAGATTTATGTTCAGAGGGCAGAGTGTGTGGTAGTATTATATTCAGAGGGCGCAGTGGGTGGTAGTATTATATTCAGAGGGTACAGTATGGTGTAGTATTATATTCAGAGGGTACAGTATGTGGCAGATTTATATTCAGAGTGTACAGTATGTGTTGGTATTATATTCAGAATGTACAGTGTGTGGTAGTATTATATTCAGTGGGTATGGTGTATGGAAGGTTTATAATCAAAGAGTATAGTAGTATTATATTTAGAGGATACAGTGTCTGGCAGGTTTATAATAATTTTTGTTTCATATAGAGGATGAGAATGCGCTGAAATAGTGAGGAGACGTCTGGGCGTCACATTCTACAGACAGAACTTTTAGCTGGAACAAGTCCCGGCGGTATGTACCATCTGAATTAGATAAGGGAAGACAATAGAGAAGACTTCACCTGTAGTCACTGATATCATTGTGTATTCTCCTCACTATAGAGAAGACATCACCTGTAATCACTGATACCATTGTACATTCTCCTCACTATAGAGAAGACGTCACCTGTAGTCACTGATATCCTTGTGTATTCTCCTCACTATAGAGAAGACGTCACCTGTAGTCACTGATATCCTTGTGTATTCTCCTCACTATAGATAAGACGTCACCTGTGGTCACTGATATCACTGTGTATTCTCCTCACTATAGAGAAGACGTCACCTGTAGTCACTGATATCATTGTGTATTATCCTCACTATAGAGAAGACGTCCCCTGTAGTCACTGATATCATTGTGTATTATCCTCACTATAGAGAAGACGTCCCCTGTAGTCACTGATATCATTGTGTATCCTCCTCACTATAGAGAAGAAGTCACCTGTAGTCACTGGTATCATTGTGTATTCTCCTCACTATAGAGAAGACGTCACCTGTAGTCACTGATATCATTGTGTATTCTCCTCACTATAGAGAAGACGTCACCTGTATTCACTGATACCATTGTACCTTCTCCTCACTATGTCCTATCAGAGCTGTAGTCGCTTGTCAGGTCTACAGTTAGGTCAGTGAAACTACAACTCCCAGCATAACCTCCCCACTGCTCAAAGGGGTACTCTACTGGAAAACTTATTTTTTAATCAACTGGTGCTACAAAGTTAAACAGATTTGTAAATTACTTCTATTTAAACATCTTAATTCTTCCAGTACTTATTAGCTGCTGTATAAGCGATTCACAGGAAGTTATTTTCTTTTTTAATTTCTTTTCTGTCTGACCACAGTGCTCTGTGCTGACACC
This sequence comes from Hyla sarda, assembly GCF_029499605.1. NCBI lineage: Eukaryota > Metazoa > Chordata > Amphibia > Anura > Hylidae > Hyla > Hyla sarda. Next base: position 190,611,206 of record NC_079195.1, on the reverse strand, counting down.
TCTGTCCATGTCAAGAACTGTCCATAGTAGGAGCAAATCCCCATAGTAAACCTATCCTGCTCTGGACAGTTCCTGACATGGACAGAGGTGTCAGCAAATAGCACTGTGGTCAGACTGGAAAGAACTACACAACTTCCTGTGGAGCATACACCAACTTATAAGTACTGTAAGTATTAAGATTTTAAATAGAAGTAATTTAAAAATCTGTTTAACTTTCTGGCACCAGTTGATATAAAAGTAAATGTTTTCCAGTGGAGTACCCCTTTAAGTAATTCTGGGAGCTGTATATTTAAATGGTGAAAACTTCTTTAACACTTTCCTATTCTGTGGCAACTGGTATATCTGATTATTATACTGGAATTTCTCACAATGCGCTACAACAGTGGTGTCTGTCACAACAGGCTAAAAACTTACTGAGGGGGAGGGGGGAGGTATGGGGGTGACACCATTTTCTACCGCACCGGGTGACACCAACCCTAGCAACGCCACTGCCTCCATCCCTCCCTTCCTCCCACCCCCGGCTTTTCGCTCATCCAGGCCGTCTTCTTACTTGTATTGGGCCTCTGCTCGAGTGAAGCCGGAGGAGAACGCCGATTCTGGGTGTACGGAACGTTGCGCATGCGTGGCGCTCCCCACGTGACCAATAACAAGGAGTTAGACTGCGATGATACATTCATGAATATTCATGTGCCGGGTGGCCGCTCCGCCCGGCTAAAATGACGTATAGCCGGGTCCGCGCTGATGCGGACCTCCCACTGAGCCCCAAGCCAGGGAATGACATAAAACTAAAGATAAAGATATCTGCCGAACCGCTGAACCATTTTTAGTGAGGTAAGAAGCGTTTTAATCAGGATTCACTACAAGCCTGTGTAACAGGTTTAGTGCGATGATTCTGATGACAGATTTCCTTTAACCCCTTAGACACCGCAATCAAATTTGATTGTAATGTCTAAAATGCAAGTAAAAATGTCCCGGCAGCTCTGTGAAAGTAAGTTAAAACACCTAACCTGCCAAATTCAGGACCCAGGAAAGTGTCTACTTCCCTCCCTCACAAGAGTCTAGAAAAAGTGTATGTGGTAGAGATTTTCCTACCACAGCAGAGCTGCGCAAAATTCATCATCCTGCGGCACCTTCTTGATAAATAAGATGCACGCTAGTCAAACCCACCACCCAAATAAATGTGGGAAAATAGCTCTACCGTAGACATTCTTTGATAAATCTGGGCCACAGTGCACATTATCTGTCCATTACAAATCTAATCTAAAGATACAACTGCTAATACCACATATAACGCTTTGCCCATTTTGCTACTGTTACAAACTGGAATTCAAATAGACTAAAATAGATTTTAACATTTGAACAACACAACAAGTATAAAATAAGTTTTTATTGTGACAAAAACTATTATCTGAACAAAGAAAACTGTTGGTAGAACCCCCATTCACAGCAATTACAGCTGCAAATCTTTTGGGGTATGTCTCTACTAGTGTTGAGCGGCATAGGCCATATTCGAATTAGCGAATATTCGCGAATATATGGACGAATATTCGTCATATTCGCATATGCGTAATATTCCCATTTTATTTTTCGCATATGCGAATATTGACGTGTGCGAAAATTAACATATGCGAAAATTCGCATATGCAAAAATTTGCATAAACAAAAATTCGCATATGCGAACATTAGCATATTTAAATTTTTGCATATGCGAAAATTCACACACCGGTCTCACACAGTAGTATTAGAGCCTTCTTACACCACATAAGCTGGAAGTAGAGAGGGATGATCACTGTGATGTGCACTGTGAAAAAAAAATAAAAATAAAACGAATATTCGTAATTACGAATATATAGTGCTATATTCGCGAATATTCGCGAATTCGCGAATATGCGATATTCGCGAATAAAATTCGAATTGCAAATATTCGCGAGCAACACTAGTCTCTACCTGCTTTACACCTGCTAGAAATGGAAATGTTTGTCCTTTCATTTTGGCAAAAAAAAAAAAAAAAGCTGAAGCTCAGTCAGATTGAAAAGCAGTTTTAAAGTCTTGCCTTAGATTCTTAAAGGGGTACTCCGGCAAAAAACATCTTATCCCCTATACTAAGGATAGGGGATAAGGTATTTTTAGCGGGAGCAACACTTTAAAAATCTATGGCAAGATCTCAAAATAGTTTTTGTATAACCGTGGGGGTCCCGGTCATCCGTGCATAGAGCGAACTCCGATTCATGCTGGTGACTGGCAAATACAACTGCCACGCCCCCTTCATTCATGTCTATGGGAGGAGGCGTGACGCAAAGTACGTGGCGTGATGTGATGAACATGGAAGCTCCAAGCTTCCGTGTTCCAGATACCGCCGCTGCTCCCCAGCAGCAGGCCCCCTGCAATCATACACCTTATCCCCTATCCTTTGGATAGGGCATAAGATGTTTTTTGCCGGAGTACCCCTTTAACCCCTTAAATGTACGTCCTGGTGCGGTGATACTTAACGCACCAGGACGTACATTTACGTCCTGTGCATAACCGCGGGCATCGGAGCGATGCCCGTGTCATGCGCGGCTGATCCCGGCTGCTTATCGCAGCCAGGGACCCAAAGGCAATGGCCGACGCCCGCGATCTCGCGGGCGTCTCCCATTAACCCCTCAGGTGCCGGGATCAATACAGATCCCGGCATCTGCAGCAGTGCGCGATTTGAATGAATGATCGGATCGCCCGCAGCGCTGCTGCGGGGATCCGATCTTTCAGAACGCCGCACGGAGGTCCCCTCAACTTCCTCCGTCTGGCTCACGGCATCTCCTGCTCTGGTCTGAGATCGAGCAGACCAGAGCAGAAGATCGCCGATAACACTGATCTGTTCTTTGTCCTATACATAGAACAGATCAGTATTAGCAATCATGGTATTGCTATGAATAGTCCCCTATGGGGACTATTCAAGTGTAAAAAAAAAATGTCAAAAAATGTAAAAGTAAAAGTAAAAAAAAAGTGAAAAATCCCCTCCCCCAATAAAAAAGTAAAATGTCAGTTTTTTCCTATTTTACCCCCAAAAAGCGCAAAAAATAAATTTTATAGACATATTTGGTATCGCCGCATGCGTAAATGTCAGAACTATTAAAATAAAATGTTAATGATCCTGTACGGTGAACGGCGTGAACGGAAAAAAAAAAGTCCAAAATTGCTACTTTTTTAATACATTTTATTAGACAAAAAATTATAAAAAATGTATTAAAAGTTTTTTATAAGCAAATGTGGTATAAAAAAAAAGTACAGCTCATGGCACAAAAAATGAGCCCCCATACCACCGCTTATACAGAAAAATGAAAAAGTTAGAGGTCATAAAAATAAAGGGATTATAAACGTACTAATTTGGTTAAAAAGTTTGTGATTTTTTTTAAGCGCAACAATAATATAAAAGTATGTAATATTGGGTTTCATTTTAATCGTATTGACCCTCAGAATAAAGAACACACGTCATTTTTACCATAAATTGTACGGCGTGAAAACGAAACCTTCCATAATTAGCAAAATTGCGTTTTTCGTTTTAATTTCCCCACAAAAATAGTGTTTTTTGGTTGCGCCATACATTTTATGGTAAAGTGAGTGATGGCATTACAAAGGACAACTGGTCGTGCAAAAAACAAGCCCTCTAATAGTCTGTGGATGAAAATATAAAAGAGTTATGATTTTTAGAAGGCGAGGAGGAAAAAATGAAAACGTAAAAATGTAATTGTCTGAGTCCTTAAGGCCAAAATGGGCTGAGTCCTTAAGGGGTTAATTGGATTCAGGTCTGGGCTTTGACTGGGCCATTTAGGACATGAATATTCTTTGATCTAAACCCTTCCATTGTAGCTATGGCTGAATGTTTAGGGTCATTGTCCTGCTGAAAGATGAACCTCTGCCCCAAGTCTTTTGCAGATTTTTGGTAAGTATTTCCCTATATTTGGCTCCATCCATATTTCAATCAATACTGATGGGTTTCCTGCACCTGCTATTGTAAAGCATCCCCACAGCATTAAGCTACCAACACCCCTGTGTTTCACTGTAAGGAGGGTGTGCTCTGGGTGATGGTAGTAGTGGGTTTCACCACACAGCGTTTTGCACTGAGGCAAAAAAAGTTCAGTTTTGGTCTCATTTGACCAGACCACCTTTTTCCACGTGTTTGTTGTGTCTCCCACATGGCTTGTGACAAACCCCAAACAGGTTTATTTTCAACAACATCTTTCTTTTTGCTGCTCTTCCATAAAAGCCAGATTTGTGGTTTTGCCCTGTGGACAGATTCACCCACCTCACCTGTTAATATTTGCAGCTCCTCCAGTTACCATGGGCCTCTTGGTAACCTTCTTCTCTGAATGGCCTTGTCTTGGTAGGCTTGCAGTTGTGCCAATTTTTTCTGCTGATGGATTTTATGGAGCTTCATTCAAAGCTTGGTATCATTTTTTATAACATAACTCTGCTTTGTAGTTCTGCTCAACTTTATTCCTTACTTTTTTGGTGAGCTCCTTGGTCTTCATGTTTCTATTTGTTTAGTAATGCTTTCTAACAAACTGTGGTTTTCTGGGAACAGGTGTGTTTGTACTGACATTGAATTGCAGATAGGTGGGCACTAATTATGTGACTTGCAAATGGGATTTATGAAGGAAATTAGTCGTACTAGATCTTTGTTAGTGGTTTCACAGTAACTGCACCCAAATACATATGCACCCAAATGTTTTCAGATTTTATTTTTTTTCATAAAAACCCCACTTCTAAATGATGAACTGTTTTGTGTTGGTCCATTACATTAAATCCCAATTAAATAAATTAGAATCTGTAGTCATACCATGCGTCACTGCTGTTCATTTTACCTGTGTGCTGCCAGAATAAAGAATTTTTGTACTTGAGCCTTCGCTGCGCTGGACATCTTTCGCTTTTGTGATTTACAAATCTGTTTAACTTTCTGGCACCAGTTGATAAAAAAAAAAAATATATATATATATGTATATATATATATATATATATATATATATATATATATATATTTTTTTTTCCAGTGGAGTACCCCTATAATTAAGGCACTATACAGTAAGCGCAGATGTATGTTTTGCCATTGTCTTCTATCAAGTACAGACAGCCTAACTGTTCCTCCATCATTTATGCCATTCTCAAGGTCCTGGCTAGATTGTCGGGAATGCCTTCATAAGACACTCCCTTTAAATACTGTGTAGTGCAATAATACATGTTTTAACATAGCCTTAGAGTATCACTCTCATTTAACAAAACTTTTGATTTGAGTGTTTAGACCCTCACCGATCATTAAAATGGGCAGAAAGAAGTGCTAAGCTGTGTGCTTCACTCTCTGGTCTGCTTTGATCTCCATCCAGTTGCAGTACACACGCTCCATTTTAATTTTATGGAAAATGTCTACTGCAACTGTATGGATATCTCAACAACCAGGGGAGTGAAGCGCATGGTTGCACTTTACTCTTCTAGTGATCCATGGGGGGTGAAAATTGAGACCCTGACTGTTGCATGTTGCAAGTTTTGTCTCTTTTGCATGTCAAAGGTTTTGTTAAATGACTGGGATACTTTAATGTTATGCTCTTGGTGCATCACAAATGTTGACAGTACTACAAAACCACAAACATTGTCATTGTAGATAAGGAAAGGTAGTTATTACTGTGGGCACTAAAGACTGATACAGTATGCAGGAGATACCCGGGAACAGACAATGACTGTGAAGAGGTTACGATCATCTGCTCTATTTTTATTCAGGGTTCACACTGCAATTAACAGTCAGTCCAATTGCTGATTTACATAGGAAGAGTTGCAAGTGATAGCAGATCAGCAGCTCCGCAGTATATTTTTATCTATTTCTGAAAATGGTGTGACTCTAATGCCAGGAAAAGAGCCTTTACTTCCTAGAAGAGAGGGGCATGACAGCTTATGCATTTTATATGGTGGCCGTTACTTTATAGTATGCTCAGATTTGCTACATGTGCATTTATGTCATTTTTTGACTGATGTGGGCACATGCCTGCATAACCTGTGCAATTGAAAAATGTAACATTTCAGCATAATGACTGTGTAAGGCTAGATAGGGGATGGTTACATTAAAGGGGTATTCTGGGTAAAAACATTTTATCCCCTATCCAAAGGATAGGGGATAAGATGTCTGATTGCGGGGGGCCCGCTGCTGAGACCCCCCCGCGATCTCCCTGCAGCACCCGCATTCTATGTGGGTGCTGAATCTCCAGTTTCGAAAACCTCTGGGTTTCCGGGACTGGGGACGTGACGTCACGCCATGCCCCCTCCATAGCCATATTGCTACAATGCAAAAAATAAAAAAATTGAGGCGCTTTACTCACCATTTGGCCAAATAATGTGGACCATCCCAACGCGATAAGATGACCTCATTGGGACAGACCCTACACTGTGAATGTGTCTCTGTGCAATAAATTTTTTAATTTTTTTCATTTTAGCAATATAGCATTTCATGTTTTATCTGTATCTTTGTGCTAGCAGTGTGCTGCTGTGTTCTCCTATTTATGTATATTTAGCCTAGCAGCGTGAACCTGTATGCCGGGTCGAGGCAGAAGTTTGGTATCAGTATGTGCTGGCCAACTTATCCTTTTTTGTATTGTACATATGGGCGGAGTGGCTACCTCCATGTTGGCTCCTGCACCCCATCCATCTTATAAGGTGCTGCATGTTTCAGACCTTACAAACCTGGTAACTGATTGCACAGAGGCACATTCACAGACCAATGAGGTCACCTTATCGCGGTGGGATGGGCCAAACTATTTGGCCAAATGGTGAGTAAAGCACCTCAATTTTTTCATTTTTTGCATTGTAGCAATAGAGTATTTCATGTTTTATCTGTGTCTTTGTGCTAGTAGTGTGCTGCTGTATTCTCCTGTTGGTGTATATTTAGCCTAGCAGCGTGCACCTGTATGCCGGGTCCATGCAGTTTTTTGATATCAGAATGTGCTGGCCAACTTAATATATATATATATATATATATATATATATATTAACAGAGACTGCCTTCAATCTCAATACAATGGGATAAGCCCAAACCTAATACTCAGCTCTACCCGTTGTCCTATTTTAAGCAGAAACCATTTTACATTTGTCTTACAACACTCAGCTATCTTGGCAGCCTGAGAGACTATAATTAAAGGTTATGTCTACTCTGGTAATCAGATTATTTTATTGCTCCAAAAGATTAGAAAAATGAAACTCCCATGCAATTTGTTTTGATTTGAAATATCCTATGGTTTTGTGAATGTATCTCTGATGTAGACTTATTTCTCTATATGATTACAGACATCAAGCAAACCCAGCATAGTCTGATCCTACAGCCATGTGTTTGGGCCCCTCTATATGGGTTAATTGGAAGCAAGCAATGAGGGTCGATCTCACTGACCATTTACAAGGCTCAATCAGTGGTGTAGGTCCTCTGTTTACACGGGGCGATGTGCAGCCAATAGCGATAACTTACACGGCCGTATAAAAGGCAAAAGTCAAAGAACAAGTGTTTGCTCATTCATTGGCTGGTCGATGACCCTTTTTACACAGGCTAAATATTGGGGATGAGCGCTTTAAAGGGGTATTCCAGGCAAAAACTTTTTTTTATATATCAACTGGCTCCGGAAAGTTAAACAGATTTGTAAATTACTTCTATTAAAAAATCTTAATCCTTTCAATAGTTATTAGCTTCTGAAGTTTTCTGTCTAACTGCTCAATGATGATGTCACGTCCCGGGAGCTGTGCAGGATGGGAGAATATCCCCATAGGAACTGCACAGCTCCCGGGACGTGAGTCATCAGAAAGCAGTCAGACAGAAAAAAAAACTCAACTTCAGAAGCTAATAACTATTGCAAGGATTAAGATTTTTTAATCAATGTAATTTACAAATCTATAGAAATATATATATTAGGGCTCAGGGTTTGAGACAACTGGACAGATAGTAATTCAATTTATTAATATTATGCAATGTGACAATAGATTATAAAATATGAGATAATAAAATGCAAATAGTAGCTTCTGCGTCTCACAGGGCCCTTGTGTAGGTGCAGCACCAACTATTATAAACTAAAATATATGTACACCATAATGTGTAAAATATAAAAAATTATTATAAAAATTAAGACCACCATATAATATAAGTGATATGAATATACAGGGAGAGGAATCTGGGTGGGAGAGTCTTAGTCCATCCACAATCGTCAATTATCTCCTCTCTTAAGAAGTACTGCAAGTTATGACAGATTCCAGTATAGTTGTAACCAATAGCAACCATAAGGTTAGTAACCCATAGCAACCATTTAAATGTGTCCGGCTATAGCAGTAGTTCGCAATCAAACACCTTAGCAGATAATGTTCATATACTTGCTATTTGCAGACAATGGTCAACGTATATGCTTGTGTACAGTCACTGTTAGTATGCATGCATATTTTTGGGATACTTTGTATCTCACCGCTCCCGGGCACTGATGCGCTGGACTTCACGGGGATGCTGCAATCTCCTCCAGTTGCGCTATGGAATCCCACAGTGTGTTAACACTGAGTGGCTCTCGGGGCATGAGACAGCATCACCGGAGACTCGGCCGTCTCCCACAGTGGTAATGCTGGATGACAGTGGGTTCCGGGTGGTGGTACTGCAGCGGTTCTGCAGGTGAGTATGTTGGTAAGCCAGTGGCGTCCTCGTGGCAATGAGGCGCGGATGTCTCCTTTACCGGGTGTCGGGTGATTGACAGTTATGTTTTCCGGTATCGGACTGCTAGTTGCTAAGCAGGGCAAGTAAACTGGTGGTCTCAATAGTTATTACGGGGACACATTTAAATGGTTGCTATGGGTTACTAACCTTATGGTTGCTATTGGTTACAACTATACTGGAATCTGTCATAACTTGCAGTACTTCTTAAGAGAGGAGATAATTGACGATTGTGGATGGACTAAGACTCTCCCACCCAGATTCCTCTCCCTGTATAGTCATATCACTTATATTATATGGTGGTCTTAATTTTTAAAATAATTTTTAATATTTTACACATTATGGTGTACATATATTTTAGCTTATAATAGTTGGTGCTGCACCTACACAAGGGCCCTGTGAGACGCAGACACTATTATTTGCATTTTATTATCTCATATTTTATAATCTATTGTCACATTGCATAATATTAATAAATTGAATTACTATATGTCCAGTTGTCTCAAACCCTGAGCCCTAATATACTTATTTCTATAGACAAACTACTTTTTGACACCTTGGGTATAGGTGTCTAATTAGGTAGCCCGGGTTTATTTGGTGGGTAGTTAGACAAGAGCCTCTCCAACTCCTTTATATAATTTACAAATCTGTTTAACTTTCCGGAGCTTAGATAATCGTCCCATGTTAAGGGGTATTCCAGGATTTTTTTTTATTTGACTATGCTACAGGGGCTGTAAAGTTAGTGTAGTTCATAATATAGTGTCTGTACTGGTGTTTGATGGTGGTGTCACAATTTTTATGTGATCCTTGCCCCAATATTTTTAACAGCATACAAAATGAGTGTCGTCTCAGCTTTTCCCAGGTTGCAGTGCGGCCAGATATATTACATCACTAGTGAGGTTATGAAAGAGAGCCTATCTTCTCTTCAATGGGTGGAGTGACCACTAAGTGGGAGGGAGATCCTTCTGCATGGAAATGCAGTTTTACAACAGCTGGAGGCACCCTAGTTAGAAACCACAGGTTTTTGCATGCAATGCAGCTCATTTGTGTTTCAAGGGGTGGGGTGGCTGATGTGTGGGAGGGAGAAAAGTTACCTCACATTTACAAACAATGGATCATGGGAATTGTAGTTGGAGGGAGGGAACTCCAACAGGAAATAAACAGCTTACAAAAAGATACCACTGTGTTATTATGGTAATCTCACAACACAGCCATTTAGCTCAAAGACAATCATGGACTCTTCCTAAGCATGTCCATTACTGTCTGGTAGGTAAGTACTAAAATCAACTTATAGTGAATACCCCTTTAAAGGCCCTTTAAATGTGTTATCCACTTTTTGCTCTTTGTAAGTATTCAAGAAGAAGGATCATTATCAGATGGCAGGGAGTAACACATGAGAGCAGGAGAAGGCTACACAGGGTTTGTTTATAGCCAGTAGCTTGGGTTATTATTCATACATTTAATGGCACTCAGGGTGGGATAGAAAAGTAAAAAAAAAAAATGCATGTATTCAACTGCAGCTGATCTCTTGCCAATGACAGTCTCCACTGCTGAGCTCTCCCTGCTCTCAATCCTGACATGAAGAAAATGCCTGCTCAGCCTATCCCTGGTTGAGGTGATCATCACTACTGTGGCCAGTGCTTGGCCATGCTGGCGTTTCTTTTGAGTCAGGAAGTGCTTAGAAATATGGACCGGCACCGCCATAATGGCAGAAGCGGGTGATCAGTAACAGGGAGTGAACACATGTTTTTTCTTTTACTTTTCTATCCCTTGAAGAAATAATTATCCGTACTACCCCTTTAAGAGATTAAACTAATCATGCCCTCTCCCATAGGCTTGCATTGAGGGGGCGGAGTGTGATGTCACACAGGGGTGGGGCCAAAGACGTCTTTTCTCCAAACTAACCCCAAGCTTGATAACCTGTCTTGGTCCTATAACCCTCCCATACCATTACCTATCTTTGCTGCCCTCCTCTGCACTGGCTCCAGTTAAGCGATGTCCTTTTTATGTGCCCAAAATTGGACACAATACTCCATATGTGGTCATGGTGAACTCCTGGAAATAGTTCAAAAGATGCCTGAATACTTCCAGTGTAAAAATATTCCAAGTCATAGGCTTTAGATTCTGGAGAAGGGTTAGGCTGGGTTCACATCACGTTTTGTCCCATACGGGACCGCATACGGCAGGGGCAGCTGAAAAATTATGCTCCCATATGCCATCGTATGCGGTCGCGTATGTAATTCATTTCAATGAGCCGACCGGAGTGAAACGCTAACTCCGGTTGGCTCATTTTTGCCCCGTATTCGGTTTTCCCACCCCACCTAAGATTGTGGTCGACTACGATTTTAGGTCCGGTGGAAAACCACATATGGGGCAAAAATGAGCCGAACGGAGTTAGCGTTTCACTCCGGTCGGCTCATTGAAATGAATTACATACGGGACCGCATACGGGAGCGCAAGTTTTCAGCTCCCCCTGCCGTATGCGGTCCCGTATGGGACAAAACATGATGTGAACCCAGCCTAACTCATACAGGGATATACAGGGATTTAGAGTTACAAAATAAATTGGCATCTGACTCTTTTTTTTTTTTTTTTTGTTTGTTTTTCGTCTGGATCAACATGCAGGTTAGTGGCCTGGACTGGCATTACAAACGATGTTACTATGTCCACATGTCCTAGTAGGGATGTCAATATTATAAAGATACATATCCCTCCTTAATGGGGTACTCTGGTGAAAAACAATTTGTAACAGATTTGTAAATTACTTCTATGAAAAAATCTTAATCCTACCATTACTTCTCAGCTGCTGAAGTTGAGTTGTTCTTTTCTGTCTGACAACACTGCTCTCTGCTGACACCTCTGTCTGTTTTGGAAACTGTCCAGAGCAGGAGCAAATCCCCATAGCAAACCTCTCCTGCTCCGGACAGTGTTGTCAGACAGAAAAGAACAACTCAACTTCAGCAGCTGATAAGTACTGGCAGGATTAAGATTTTTTACTAGAAGTAATTTACAAATCTGTTTAACTTTCTGGAACCAGTTGATATGAAAAAAAAAAAAGAATATCCCTTTAAAAAGCACCAAATTCTTCCTGAGATTAGGTTTTCTGCTCCTCCACCTTGTACTGTAGATGATTCACTGCACCAAGGGCTCACTTCCAAGAACAATGAACGATGAAAAAGTTCTAAAGTAGTTAAATGTTTTATGTTAACATTTAATTTTATTCTTCAACTTAAAGTCTTACAAAAAGGCACCATCTGTTCCTATTTTCTTTCATCTGTACTCATCTCATATTGAAATGCTATTCCACAAATGAATCAATTGTTTTGTCATTTAGTAGAGGATCGTTTGTTCAGTAAATTGTGATCATTTATCTGTTACTAGTACTAAAGGAGCCAATATCCTAACAAAGACTAATAGTATAAAAGCCCAGAAAATATCATTTACACATTTGTACTGGTTAACGTTGGTTCTCTGAAAATCCAGCGGTTATCCAGTAATAGAAAAAAACTGAGCTAATTTCATCCAAAAACAGCGCCGCCCTTGTCCTCAGGTTGTGGTATTACAACTTGGCTCCATTTATGTCAATGGAACTAACCTGCAATACCACACACTATCTGAGGACTAGGGTGATGCTGTAAAAAAAAGAAATGAGCTCTGTTTTTCTAATGCTGGATAACCCCTTTAACCAGGCATATACATCAGTGCTTCTCAACCAGTGCGCCTCCAGCTGTTGCAAAACTACAACTTCTAGCATGCCCGGACAGCCGAAGGCTGTCCGGGTATGCTGGAAGTTGTAGCTTTGCAACAGCTGGAGGCACGCTGGTTGGGAAACACCGCCATACATATTAGATGCTACCATGGCAGCCTCTTGATTATCCTGTTTTAACATGTCTGATTTTTTTTTTCATGCTGAAAAGAAAGCCATGAATACTATGCAATTAAAAGTTTTTAACCCCTTAAGGACCTAGGGCGTATGGATACGCCCTGGCTTTCTGGTACTTAAATGGGTATTCCAGGCAAAAACTTTTTTTTATATATCAACTGGCTCCGGAAAGTTAAACAGATTTGTAAATGACTTCTATAAAAAAAATCTTAATCCTTCCAATAGTTATTAGCTTCTGAAGTTTTCTGTCTAACTGCTCAATGATGATGTCACGTCCCGGGAGCTGTGCATGATGGGAGAATATCCACATAGGAACTGCACAGATCCCGGGACGTGAGTCATCAGAAAGCAGTTAGACAGAAAACAACACGTACTGGAACGTCATGTGTCCACTCCCGATCTATAACGCGGGGCCACGGCGTGGCCCCGCGTCATAGCGGGTCGGGCCCGGCCTCTAACAACGGCCGGGACCCGTGGCTAATAGCGCGCGGCATTGATCGCTGTGCCGCGCGCTATTAACCCTTTAGACGCGGCGTTCAAAGTTGAACGCCGCGTCTAAAGTGAAACCGAAAGCATCCCGGCTAGCTCAGTGGGCTGTTCGGGATAGCCGCGGTGAAATCGCGGCATCCCGAACAGCTGACAGGACAGCGGGAGGGCCCCTACCTGCCTCCTCGCTGTCCGATCGCCGAATGACTGCTCAGTGCCTGAGATCCAGGCATGAGCAGTCATCCGGCAGAATCGTTGATCACTGGTTTCTTATGAGAAACCAGTGATCAACATAGAAGATCAGTGTGTGCAGTGTTATAGGTCCCTATGGGACCTATAACACTGCAAAAAAAAAGTGAAAAAAAAAAGTGAATAAAGATCATTTAACTCCTCCCCTATTAAAAGTTTGAATCACCCCCCTTTTCCAATAAAAAAAAAAACACAGTGTAAATAAAAATAAAAATAAACATATGTGGTATCACCGCGTGCGGAAATGTCCGAATTATAAAAATATATCATTAATTAAACCGCTCGGTCAATGGCGTGCGCGCAAAAAAATTCCAAAGTCCAAAATAGTGCATTTTTGGTCACTTTTTATATCATTTAAAAATGAATAAAAAGTGATCAATAAGTCCTATCAATGCAAAAATGGTACCGTTAAAAACTTCAGATCACGGCGCAAAAAATGAGCCCTCATACCGCCCCATACACGGAAAAATAAAAAAGTTATAGGGGTCAGAAGATGACAATTTTAAACGTATTAATTTTCCTGCATGTAGTTATGATTTTTTCCAGAAGTCCGACAAAATCAAACCTATATAAGTAGGGTATCATTTTAATCGTATGGACCTACAGAATACATATCAGGTGTCATTTTTACCGAAAAATGTACTACGTAGAAACGGAAGCCCCCAAAAGTTACAAAACAGCGTTTTTTTTTTCAATTTTGTCGCACAATGATTTTTTTTCCCGCTTCACCATAGATTTTTGGGCAAAATGACTGACGTCATTACAAAGTAGAATTGGTGGCGCAAAAAATAAGCCATCATATGGATTTTTAGGTGTAAATTTGAAAGAGTTATGATTTTTTAAAGGCAAGGAGCAAAAAACGAAAATGCAAAAACGGAAAAACCTCCGGTCCTTAAGGGGTTAAGGACCCAGGACGTATCCATACGCCCGTGGGAATTTCGGTCCCTGCCGCTCGCCGGGCGGGGACCGGACCGGGATGCCTGCTGATATCGTTCAGCAGACATCCCGTGCAAATGCCGAGGGGGGTAATCAGACCCCCCCTTGTCGGCGATCGTTGGTAGATCGTGGTGAATTCACACTAACGATCTGCCGGGATTCGGGTCATACGGTTCACGTGTGACCCGATGACCCAGGGATACAAGGTGATCGGGGGTGTACAATACACCCCCTATCACCCACTGTATCTATGGGGAGGTGGCTATTTTGTCACCCCCCCAGGAGCGCTGCTATTGGCTGGACGATCGTCCGGCCAATAGCAGCCGGCAGGGGAGGGGTTAACTGCATCTTCTTGCAGCTCTGCCCGTTAACTGAGATCAGTCAGCGGGCAAAGCTGCTCGAAGGTGCCAGGGACCCCCCCTCTGTGCGATCAGAGCCCCCTCAGGGAAGAAGATCTGCAGGGACAGAGCAGGGAAATAATACACTCCAGGGCAAGGTAGGAGTGAGTGTAAAAAAGTTAAAAAAAAAAATATCCCCCCCCTGACCCCCTAATAGGTCCCCAAGGGTCCACCACAAATTTTTCAGTGCGACTCAGGCCCTATTAGGGGTTCAGGACGCTGCATTTGCCCCCCCATTTTTTTTTTTGTCCGCAATTTTTTTTCCTCCCTTATAAAACGGTTTGTGATTTTTAATCACACACCGTTATATCTAATAGTTACACCATGCACTGACTACATACATCCCCCGACAAACACACCCTCCCCCCCCCCCCCGCCACCGACCCCCCTCCCCCTCCACCGTAGAAAAAGGCGATGACTCGCCAGGCATTTTCGGCAGCGGAGGCATACGCTGTTCTTGCCTCCGACTCCGAATCTGTCAGTGTGGACGATGATGATCCAACATTCCTGTGTTCTTCATCGTCCTCCTCATCATCTAGCAGTGATGATGAGCCCCCTGCATGGCGGCGGAGACGCCTACAGGCGAGGCCACGCACCCCCCATGAAAGTGGCCCAGTGGCCGGCACTAGTACGAGCGACACTAGGAGTCTGACCCCCCCAGGCGATTTTACCGGAGCCCCCTTCCAGTGAACCTGTCTGGAGACCCCCAGAGGGTTATCAGCCACGGATTCCTGAGTTTGTTGGCGACTCCGGAATCCGGATTGACACGGCTGGGTTCACTGAATTTGACTTTTTCAGTTATTTTTTCAGTGACAGCCTGGTCAATCTAAAGGTGGAGCAGACAAATCTGTACGCCAGGCAGTTCATCACCCACCACCCTAATTATTTTTTGGCCAGGTCCAATGAATGGTACGCCGTCAGTGCAGCCGAAATGAGGACATTTTGGGGCCTCGTGCTGCACATGGGCCTGGTCAAAAAGCCAAGTGTCAGGCAGTACTGGAGCGGGGACGTCCTATACCAGACCCCGCTGTACAGTATGGCCATGGCACGGAAGCGGTTTGAGGCCATTCGGAAATGCCTTCATTATGCAGATAATGAGGCATGTCCACCCCGAGGTGATCCCGCCTATGACCGGCTTTACAAAGTCAGGCCGGTCATCGATCACTTTGGGGCCAAATTTTTGGAGCCCTACGTACCGCTTAGGGAGCTCTCTGTAGATGAGTCTCTCATCAGTTTTAAGGGGAGACTCATATTCCGCCAGTATATTCACTCAAAGCGGGCACGGTATGGTGTGAAGCTTTTTAAACTTTGTGAGAGTACCTCCGGGTACACTTACAAGTTTAGGGTGTATGAGGGACGAGATTCCCGTATTGAACCCCCAGATTTTTCCCCCACTCTGGGTGTTAGCGGGAAAATCGTTTGGGACCTTATCTACCCATTGCTGGATAAGGGTTACCACGTGTATGTGGACAACTTTTATACCAGCATCCCTCTCTTCACATCCCTTGCCGCCAGATCCACCTCCGCTTGTGGGACCGTGCGGAAGAATCAGAGAGGCCTCCCTCTAAAATTTATGCAGGCACCTATGCCCAAGGGTGAGTCCCGTGCCCTTGCCCATGAAAACCTGTTGCTGGTCAGGTTTAAGGATAAGAGGGATGTCCTTATGCTGACCACAATTCATGGCAACGACAGCTCACCTGTCCCTGTGCGAGGTACCACAACAACGGTCCTCAAGCCCGATTGTATTCTGGACTACAATCAGTATATGGGGGGAGTTGATCTTTCTGATCAAATCCTGAAGCCATATAACGCCATGCGGAAAACACATTTATGGTACAAGAAATTTGCGGTCTACTTGGTACAGGTTGCCATGTACAACTCTTTTGTACTGTACCAGAACGCTGGCAGCACAGGGACATTCCTTCAGTTCCAAGAAGAAGTCCTAAAGGTCCTGATCTTTGCTGACCGGGAAAGAGCAGGCCGGTCTTCCCAAGGAACTGAAGTTATAGGTGCCAGGATCGTCCCAGGCCAACACTTTCCAGGTGAGATCCCCCACACTGGAAAGAAGGGACGAACCCAGAAAAAATGCAGAATGTGTCACAGGAGGGGGATACGGAAGGATACCACCTTTCAATGTGACACTTGCCCCGATCATCCGGGCCTCTGCATTAAAAACTGCTTCAGGGAGTATCACACTTCCATGCGGTACTAAATTTTCACTTTTCATTAACATTTTCCATAATTTGACCCCAATGTACCAAGTCCAGAGTACATTCTAAATGTTAACCCCATAAAACCACTAAATTGCCCCAAAAAAATTTTCATCAAAAAAAAAAATTTAAATAAAAAAGTCCTCTGGGGGTATTTTAAAAAAAAAACGGGTCATGGGTCACTGAGTCACTATCATCGGGGACTTTTTATGTTGCCTCAAATGCGCAGCGCTCCCTCTCCACCACAGCGGGGTGCGCATTTGAGGCAACAGGTTAGGGACGGCCACACACATCACATTCCCAGAATGATGATTCAGAGCATAGGGTTTGGGGTGGGCATATTCTTTAGTTTTGGCTATGCTCTGGGTCATCATTCTGGGAACATAACCTGTTTTATAATTTTATGTCCCACTGTACCCTATTTTAGTAACTTACCCCACGTAACGTTTATTAATTACCCCATGTAATGCCCCTTGAGGGGGGGTCCCACTGCTCTGGCTCCACAGGCAGCGATTTTGAAGCTCAAGGCCCCTGACTGCACTCCTGTTCTTCTGTGACCGGTCCAGAAATGAGGTATGACCTTATTCCAAAGAAATGTATGTACAAATTGAAACTTTTTTTGCAGTTCTGGCACTAAATACGACATGCCCCCCAATTTCAGCAAAATTTGCAAATGTGACTCCTTCTCTTCTGAGCATTGTAGTGCGCCCGCAGTGCACTTGACGTCCACACATGGGGTATTACCATACTCAGAAGAGATGGGGTTACACATTTTGGGGGGCATTTTCTCCTATTACCCCTTCTAAAAATCTAAAATTTGGGGGAAAAAGCTGCATTTTAGTAAAAAAAAAATAATAATAATAATTTACACATCCAAAGTAGTCAAACACCTGTGGGGTGGTAAGGCTCACTGGACCCCTTGTTACGTTCCTTGAGGGGTGTAGTTTCCAAAATAGTATGCCATGTGTTTTTTTTTGCTGTTCTGGCACCATAGGGGCTTCCTAAATGCGACATGCCCCCCAAAAACCATTTCTGCAAAATGTGCTTTCCAAAAGCCAAATGGGACTCATTCTCTTCTGAGCATTGTAGTGCGCCCGCAGTGCACTTGACGCCCACACATGGGGTATCACCATACTCAAAAGAGATGGAGTTACAAATTTTGCGGGGCATTTTCTCCTATTACCCCTTGTAAAAGTGTAACATTTGGGGGAAAACCAGCATTTTAGTGAAAAATATATATTTTTTTCATTTACACATCCAACTTTAACGAAAAGTCATCAAACACCTGTGGGGTGTTAAGGCTCACTGTACCCCTTGATACGTTCCTTGAGGGGTGTAGTTTCCAAAATAGTATGCCATGTGGGGGATTTTAACTGTTCTGGCACCATAGGGGCTTCCTAAATGCAACATGCCCTAGAAAAAACATTTCAGCAAAATGTGCTTTCCAAAAGCCAAATGTGACTCCTTCTCTTCCGAGCATTGTAGTGTGCCCGCAGTGCACTTGACGCCCACACATGGGGTATTACCATACTCAGAAGAGATGGGGTTACAAATTTTGGGGGGGCATTTTCTCCTATTACTCCTTGTAAAAATGTAAAATTTGGGGGAAAACTAGCATTTTAGTGAAATTTTTTTATTTTTATTAACACATCCAACTTTGACATAAAGTCGTGAAACACCTGTGGGGTGTGAAGGCTCACTTTACTCCTTGTTAAGTTCCTTGAGGGGTGTAGTTTCCAAAATAGTATGCCATTTTTTGCTGTTCTGGCACCATAGGGGCTTCTTAAATGTGACATGCCCCCCAAAAACCATTTCAGAAAAACTCACTCTTCAAAATCCCATTGTCGCTCCTTCCCTTCTGAGCCCTCTACTGCGCCCGCCGAACACTTGACATCCACATATGAGGTATTTCCTTACTCGAGAGAAATTGGGTTACACATTTTAGGAAGATTTCTCTCCTTTTACCCATTGTAAAAATAAAAAAAATGGATTTCCAAGAACATGCGAATGTAAAAAATGAAGATTTAGAATTTTCTCCTTCACTTTGCTGCTATTCCTGTGAAACACCTAAAGGGTAAACACACTTACTGAATGTCATTTTGGATACTTTGAGAGGTGCAGTTTTTATAATTTGGTCATTTGTGGGGTATTTCTAATATGAAGGCCCTTTAAATCCACTTCAAAACTGAACTGGTCCCTGAAAAATTCCGATTTTGAAAATTTGGTGAAAAATTGAAAAATTGCTGCTGAACTTTGAAGCCCTTTGATGTCTTCCAAAAGTAAAAACATGTCAACTTTATGATGCAAACATAAAGTAGACATATTGTGTATGTGGATCAATGTATAATTTATTTGGAATGTCTATTTTCCTTATACGCAGAGAGCTTCAAAGTAAAAAAAAAATGCAAAATCTTAAATTGCCCCGGGATCCCCGCTGCGGCACTGCGCTATCATTACAGCACAGAGCGAGTTCGCTCTGTGCGTAATGACGGGCGATACAGGGGACGGCTCTGCCCCTCGTGACATCACGGCCCGTCCCCTTAATGCAAGTATATGGCAGGGGGCGAGACGACCGCCGCGCCCCCTCCCATAGACTTGTATTGAAAGGGGCGGGCCGTGACGTCACGAGGAGCGGAGCCGTGACATAACGATGCTCCGGCCCCTGTATTGCGCGTCATTACGTGCAGAGCAAACTCGCTCTGTGTTGTAATGAGAGCGCGGTGCCGCAGCGGGGATCCTGGGGCTCCCCAACAGCGGCACCGCGGCGATCTGACATCTTATCCCCTAAGATGTCTAGGGGCGGAGTACCCCTTTAAGGTATATTTGGGCTGGGTCCTTAACCCCTTAAGGACTCAGCCCATTTTGGCCTTAAGGACTCAGACAATAAAATTTTTACGTTTTCATTTTTTCCTCCTCGCCTTCTAAAAATCATAACTCTTTTATATTTTCATCCACAGACTAGTATGAGGGCTTGTTTTTTGCGCGACCAGTTGTCCTTTGTAATGACATAACTCATTATATCATAAAATGTATGGCGCAACCAAAAAACACTATTTTTGTGGGGAAATTAAAACGAAAAACGCAATTTTGCTAATTTTGGAAGGTTTTGTTTTCACGCCGTACAATTTATGGTAAAAATGACGTGTGTTCTTTATTCTGAGGGTCAATACGATTAAAATGATACACATTATTATATACTTTTATATTATTGTTGCTCATTTTTTGTGCCATGATCTGTACTTTTTTTTGATACCACATTTGCATATAAAAAACTTTTAATAAATTTTTATAATTTTTTTTAAATAAAATGTATTAAAAAAGTAGGAATTTTGGACTTTTTTTTTTTTTTTCGTTCACGCCGTTCACCTTACGGGATCATTAACATTTTATTTTAATAGTTCGGACACTTACGCACGCGGCGATACCAAATATGTCTATAAAAAATGTTTTTTACGCTTTTTGGGGGTAAAATATTACCCCCAAATATTACATTTTACATTTTTTTAAATTTTTTTTTACACTTGAATAGTCCCCATAGGGGACTATTCATAGCAATACCATGATTGCTAATACTGATCTGTTCTATGTATAGGACATAGAACAGATCAGTATTATCGGTCATCTCCTGCTCTGGTCTGCTCGATCACAGACTAAGAGCAGGAGATGCCGGGAGCCGCACGGAGGAAGGAGAGGGGACCTCCGTGCAGCGTTATGAATGATCGGATCCCCGCAGCAGCGCTGCGGGCGATCCGATCGTTCATTTAAATCGCGAACTGCCGCAGATGCTGGGATCTGTATTGATCCTGGCACCTGAGGGGTTAATGGCGGACGCCCGCGAGATCGCGGGCGTCGGCCATTGCCGGCGGGTCCCTGGCTGCGATCAGCAGCCGGGATCAGCCGCGCATGACACAGGCATCGCTCCGATGCCCGCGGTTATGCTTAGGACGTAAATGTACGTCCTGGTGCGTTAAGTGCCACCTCACCAGGACGTACATTTACGTCCTGTGTCGTTAAGGGGTTAAAGGGGTTATCCAGGAAAAAACTTTTTTTTTATACATATATCAACTGGCTCCAGAGAGTTTAACAGATTTGTAAATTACTTCTATTAAAAAATCTTAATCCTTTCAGTACGTATGAGCTTCTGCAGTTAAGGTTGTTCTTTTCTGTCTAAGTGCTCTCTGATGACACGTGTCTCGGGAGCCACCCAGTTTAGAATATGTGTGCTATGGGGATTTGCTTCTAAACTGGGCGGTTCCCGAGACACGTGTCATCAGAGAGCACTTAGACAGAAAAGAACAACCTTAACTTCAGAAGCTCATAAGTACTGAAAGGATTAAGATTTTTTAATAGAAGTAATTTACAAATCTGTTTAACTTTCTGGAGCCAGTTGATATATATTTGACACACACACACACACATATATATAGTTTTTTTCCTGGATAACCCCTTTAATTCAACATTTTCTAACATTTTGCTTCTATAGATTCTCTGTTTTCCTAAGTGTTTCCATGGTTACAGACTACAAACAAACTCTTTATAGTCTGATACTGCCATAGTCATGCTCCCTCACATAACTTGATAACCAAAACTGGATAACCAACATTTGCTAGAAGTTTGGAACAAACAGACAGAATAGATAAATAGATAGATAAGCAAACTTCCACCTCTGTAAAGAGTGCATGGATAGCTGTGGAGTAGCAGAATATAGCAAAAATATATTTTTTCAAACATCAAAATCGGCATCCAAAACATGCTCAGCCTTGTAAGGCTGAGTAAGCCGAAATGCGTTAGTTATTTAGATGATGATTTTAGCGTTGAAATTAACCCCCAAAGAAGCAAGAATTTCTACAAATTGAAAAAAAAATGGTGGAAAAGGTTGATATTTATAGCTGATAAATGGAAAGAACATTAATATTGGATACTATGGTATTATTTTAACATTTGCTTGTCTGGTGTATATACAGATAATAAGAGCTTTGTCAAATATTCTATTGCATTTCTATCCAGTATTTTCTCCAAACCCCTTTGAACTTTCTATAAAGCTTCAGTTAATTCTGATTTATTTGATGTAAAGCTAAATTGTTGTTGGCATTAATAATGTAACTTAAAGGGGTATTCCGGTGAAAAACTATTTTTTTCATGTCAACTGGCTCCAGAAAGTTAAACAGATTTGTAAATTACTTCTATTAAAAAATCTTAATCCTACTGGTACTTATCAGCTGCTAAAGTTGAGTTGTTCTTTTCTGTCCGCCCACAGTGCTCTCTGCTGACACCTCTGTCTGTCTCAGGAACTGTCCAGAGTAGAAGCATATCCCCATAGCAAACCTCTTCTGCTCTGTACAGTTCCTGAGACAGACAGAGGTGTCAACAGAGAGCACTGTTGTCAGACAGAAAAGAACAACTCAACTTCAGCAGCTGACAAGTGCCAGTAGGATTAAGATTTTTGAATAGAAGTCATTTACAAATCTGTTCAACTTTCTGGAGCCAGTTGATATGAAAAAAAAATTTTTCACCAGAATACCCATTTAACATTTCAATGACATATACTATTTTATTATGTAGTGATAACATTATAGAGAGGGCTTTGGAACCCTAAGTTGTTTCCGTAAAAAGAATATGGGCCTGAGGACATACTGCATTATCTGTGTTTTGCCCCATCTCTGTGTGGTTACCACAACTTTAACCACAGAACATTTTGAAGCTTGTTTAATGCGCAGAACAAGATATTATGCAATTTATACAAAAAACTAAATTGAAGAAAAAGCGACAGCGTTCATAGGGTTTAGAGAAAATGCAGGTGTTTATTCCCTCCAGTGTGTAACAGTTGCATTTCGACCTGTGCAGGGTTTTTTGGGGGAAAAAATCTGCATGGGTCAAAACGTGGTTTTTAAACATTGGGGGGAAGAGACATCTGCATTTTCTCTGCACCCTGTGGATGCTGTTAGCTTTTTTTAGATAAATTGTCTTTGGTTATTTGATTCCGGACAGGGGCGTAACTATAGGGGTGCAGATGTAGCAGCTGCACTGGAGCCCCGGTGCCAAAGCACATCTTCCCCATAAGAGACCAATTTATGCCTCTGATTCCAGACTTTGGAGAATGTTGCCTCTGACTTTCCAACTGACTCCATTAGGAGTGATGATATTGGCATTTTTTTTCTTGTTCCTAAAAATCTTTATTACCGAAATAGATCAGGAATGAACTTAAATGGTTTTATGCCTATTTCAAAGGAAATTTTCTAATGTAGACATCGGCTAGACTTATCTGGGCTCTTGCTGTGTTGGGTAACACCCCAAGGGCACTTTAGCCTAATTTGTATATTGACAAAAAAGCTAATATCTTGCCATTGGAGAGAAATATTGTAATAAAATCCAGAATCCTGATGACCATCTAGCCATAGCCCTATCTAGTCATTGGCTTGTCTATACCCCTGTTCTCCTAATGATAGATCTGCTTTAATGAATGGCATCCCACATAGGTGAACTCAGCCTAGATCTTGACGCAACTGATACCACAACTGATGACAAATTGTCATCAGTTGTATGGCATCCGGCATCCATTGTTTCTGGACAGCGGACAGGGGAACACAGCAAGCTGCATTCCCCTATCCGGTGCCCTCTGGTGCGTCCAACCATCCGGCCTCAAAATTGAGACCCTGGATGATTGTGAACTGTCCCATTGAAATAAATGGGATCAGTTCCAGCATCAGTTTCCCTCCAGCTCATGCCAGAGGGAAACCATGCCGGAGAACTGATATATGTGAACCCAGTCTTAGCGATCTTTCTTCCCAAGTGAAAAGTTTGCAGTTCACGAATGTTGTGAATTATACGAGAGTGATGACACCAGCCTGCACTAAATGAATTTCACTGGGGGGGGGGGTATTGATAGCTAGGACACATCAGAGAAAACATGGCTAAACCTAATTGTGTTCATAGGGTATATATTGTTGTCTCTTAAATAATACACTAAACCGTCTGCCTTCTTCAATAATGCATTAAAGAGATTAATAGTGTTTGCTTTGCCTAGGCTATTAGAAAATTGAATATCCATTTTGTATCCAGTAGTGTTTGCAAAGCTCCTGAAACCTCAGGACATAGGATCTGTCAACACGTTACGTGTTTCTTTGTCACTGTTGCATCTATTGAATTTGGTCCTTCTTGGTCTTATAATGTTAGATAAGACACTGATTTCTGAGGTGGTTGCTTATTTTGTTCACAGATTCCAAGACTGATCTTAGGTTGAATGTTATACTTGATCATTGTTGATCATAGTTGAGAAAAAACAATGGTTTTCTTAATGATCAAAGATCCCTTTCAGTAGTTGATCGAAGTTTTCAACTTTGGTTGACTATGGGAGATCTAACGGAGGTGGATACTTCAACCTCTGGAGAGTAATAACATTACAGCTTATTTATACTAGATTTATAGGGACAGAACATTAATCCAGGGATTTATTCTGATTGTCATATTGGAGTCGGGAAGTTGCATAGTTCATAATTTTTCCCCCTGTATCGGGCAATTGGCATCAGCCGCACAAGTTTGTTTGCCTTCCTCTAGATCAACTCAGTAGGGACATAATAGAGATATATATGTTGAAAAATCACAAAGAAAGGCCTTACTTAGGTTACTGATACAAGGGCAAGTTAAACACCTATTCCCACCACGATGCAGGCCAGCCACAATGCTATAGTTAGTACTATAATTGCACACAGATAAGGCATACAAAGGGTGGCAGGTACATGACAGCATGCAGAGCACCATGTTGGATTACAGCTTATTAGTGATGCCCATACTATTGAATCAGGTGGGCTGCCCAGCATCTTATATGTGCACCTCACAAAGTATTGGCACCCCAAGCTGCCCCAGCATCATAAGGCCTGACCACATCATGAAAAAAAATGTATACTAGACATAAGAAACATAAGGTATTAGTTGATATTTTGCCAAAAATGCAAGGTTGCAACCCATGTCAAGGGTACTCAGTCTCCTGTGACTGTACACTAACATTATAGAAAACCAAAATCAAAGAAAATAAGACAAACATTATTCAAAAGTCACATAAAAAAATATGTTGATCTTGATGAACCCTGATCTTTTTTTCAACCCTATGAACTATGTAACTATGTAACATGCCATCCACAAGTATTCTGTTTTGCTATTGCTGTAATTATTTAGAAAATACTTTTGGAGGTGGGGGGGGGGGGGGGGTTCGTGTCTAGCCATGCTGCCGTGAAGATGTGTGCTCTGTGAGCTCCGTACCCGATCGCTGCACTGTGGGACCTTTCTCTTCCACTATGGAGAATAAGAGGACTTGGAAGGGGCACAAAGGCACTGGAACCCCCTGAATCGGGGGTTCCAATCTCTAACTTCTCTTCCCACCCGCTGGAATCCCCGACAGCTGAAGTGAGAGGCCCTGGCTGGCGCCATCTTCCTCCACGCAGCTCTCCTCCTCAGCTGCGCCTGCAGCGCAAGCGGCACTGCCTTCTGCCGTGGACCAGCAACCGCCAGCCGGATCATTGCGGGGTGAGCTGACATCTTCTCCCCCACCAGCTACTATCCACCTCCTGGACTTAGAGCCCCCTGAATGCTGCACACCTCTCCTGGCCTGCTCTCCGACACCCCCACTATGTCAGAGCAGCACAGGGAGGCTGATCCCTCCTTTTGAGCCACCAGCCCTGTCCCCTAACCCCTCCTGGGGTTCCTCCAGTATGTCATCCTGGCCTCTAACAGAACTGGATCCTGTCATTACTGGTGTGCGACCTGCCCCTACTGTGCCTGCTGTGTGCTGGGAATCTCAGCCGGGCCCCCCCTCCCACATAGGCCTCCAGAACTGCCCCCTACTGAGCCTCTGCAAATTTTGAGTGGTCATCTGGAGCTGTGTGCCCTGCTCACTTTGCTCCCGTCTAAGCAAGACCTTTTTTCTCTAGCGACAGAATTTACAGTAAATCCGCCTGGCGACAGGACCTCGATGAAGTACAACAAGAGGTTACCGCCCTGACCACCACGGTCCATGACCTTCTGCTTTTCTGTCCAGAAGACGGTTGACAGCCTTCAGGAAGTGATTGCCAAGCAGACCCAACATCAACAACTCCTACATTCCCAATTTGATGATTTGGAAAATCAGAACCGCAGGAAGAATATTCGCATCTGGGGGCTGTCCATCCTCCTGACCTCATACCTGTCCTCACAGGGTTCTTTAACTCCATTCTTGAGCGCCCAGCTCGTACCCCCATCGAGATTGTCAGAGCGCACCGTGCATTGTGCCCCCAATGCTGGGGTTTCCCATCTGCCCTGTCGGTTTGCACAGAGGATAAAGTAGTGACTATGCGACACACATCTGATCTCCCGCAGTTCCTACATGCTTTGGGTCTTCCCCCCTGACTCTGCCACAGTGGGATGAACTTCTGAAATATCCTTTCCTTCAACCTGCTGGGGTGGTGACATCCCTTCATCCCCACTACTCCTAGCCCTCAACGTTCCAGGCGACGACCACATAACTCCTCCTGATCTGGCAGGGGATCTAAGCGTTCTCCATGACACCTTGTTCCTATTCCAGCCACCTGTTCCTGATTGCTGCTGCTTTAACTGCTTTACTATTTCTGGACGTTACTGCTGTGGCCCTCAACCTGTGATCATCATGCCAGGGGAGACCCTCCCCATGGCCTGACAACAGGACTGTTGACTATAATACCTGACTAATGCTAATGGTTTTTGTTTGGTCCTATGTTTTCACTCCCTCTGACCAACTGCATAATTTGTTTGTTCTTTTTGCAGTCATACGGGGTTCTCTAGCACCCTTTTGTTGTTTGACATGGCTTGTTTTTCCCGTATCCCCACATGTTGCTCCTACGCCACGCGTAGGTTCTTGGTAGAGGATATCCGCTGCCATATTGCCGCCATTGGCTTGATTTGTAGTTTATTGTGCATTATGTTATTGTGCATTGTTTATTCCTGTTTTTCCCCTTCTCTCTCCTCCCTTGTCTCTCCTCCCCTTTCTCCTGGAGGTTCCTGAGGGGTGTCTTGGCCCTAGGCTGTATATTTACCTTGTATAGTAATCCCACTGTGAGAGTGCGTATTAATTGCTCTCTCTCGACCCTTACAGATATACAATGGTACCCAACAAGGCTGCCCTCTCTCCCCTTTACTCTACGTGCTGGTCATGGAACATTTATTGCAGGCGATTTGCCTCCACCCAGAGAAGAGATACAGGGTATGCGGGTGAAGGATATGCACTTCAAATGCTCTGCTTTCGCAGATGATCTCCTCCTTTATATCTCCTCCCCGGATACCTCGCTCCCGACACTCCTGTCGGTCCTTGAGGAATTTGGGTTGATGAGTCATTATAAGATTCATTGTACTAAAAGTATAGCAATGAACGTGTCTCTTGACCCTGTTGTAGCTCAGAGGTTGAGCGCAACCTTCCCCTTCGCCAGGCATCCTTTGTCTTTCAGGTATCTTGGAGTTATAGTCTCACATGACCTGTCTTGTATTTTCAACCTGAATCTCCTTCCCCTGCTTGCCCAATTTAAAGCGGACCTCAGCAATTGGGATTGTAAGGATTTTTCTTGTATTGGGTTCATTAATATCCTCAAAATGGACCTCCTCCCCATCTGCTTTATCTGTTCTAAACGCTGCCCATGATGTTGCCCTGTGCCTATTTTCTCAGGATTCATTTGGTCACACTTCCGCCACTGTGTTGCTAGAGACACATTAATGCAGCCTAAATTGGACGGGGGCTTAATGTTCCCAGATCCCTATTTTTACTACCTGGCCTCCTCGGCCGCCTGCATATTGGATAGTTTCCACTACGCCCGTGTCAAACTGTGGGTGCGCTTGGAGTTGGAGCTCTCCCCCTTCCCACTTACGGCCCTACCATGGATCTGTCCAGTGTTTTGGACCAGAAACTCTAAGGCTGCCCTCCCCCTTATCTCCCGAACCCTTCTTAAAACCTGTCAACAGCACCTGATTAGGAACCATCTGTTCCAGCCGTTTGGCCCCCTGACCCCTTACTCGGTAACCCTGACTTTCCCCCTAGTGCTGCCACTAGATGTTTCCTGACGACTCATCCTGATACCCCGTTCCCGGTCTTTAAGGTCCTCCAGTCCTCCTCTCTAAGACTCCTGTTGGACATTACTGGAGAGGTTACTCCTTCCCCGCTGTGTTCCTTTCAGGATATACAACTCCAACACTTCTGTACCACATGGCATGTGACTGGTGATTTTCACTGGGACCCTACTGCATTTGAAAGTTTATGTCTGAGCTCCGACAAACCGACCATTTGGTATCCCAGCTATACGCATTACTGTGTACCCAATCTTCTAGAAATCTCCTTCCTTACCAGCAGGGGTGGGTGAGTGAACTTGGCTGCATCCCCAGTGATGCAGAATGGGAAACCTCCTTCCTGCTTTGTCACAAATCCTCAGTGG
Source organism: Hyla sarda (assembly GCF_029499605.1). NCBI lineage: Eukaryota > Metazoa > Chordata > Amphibia > Anura > Hylidae > Hyla > Hyla sarda. The sequence goes on along the minus strand of NC_079195.1, from coordinate 190,582,929 downwards.
CTGTGGCTCTCCAGGATACTAACTATAAAGTGCTCTCCCTGGTATAGGGTTCCTTCCCTTCTCCATCGGTTTTATCCCTCTGTTTCTGATCAGTGCTGGAGATGCGGACAAATGGTTGGGACATTAACTCATGTTTGGCGGTCATGCATCGCACTAGCGACATTCTGGCTAGCTGTGCGCACACTTATTGCTGACATTACGGGTGCTCAATTGGCCCCTTTCCCGCAGGTGTTGCTTTTATCCCCCTGGGTCTCTATGGAAGAGTCTATCTGGTTTGCTGGTGGCGGCAGCTAGATGGGTTGTTCCTAGACGTTGAAAGTCCACTGCCCCTCCCACAGTCACTGACTGGCTCCGGGAAGTCCTTTATATCCAGGGCCTGGAAAAATGTTTGGCTGATCTAAATGGTCAGTCAGAGAAGTATCTTGTGTGCTGGTGCCCCTGGGTGGACTTTGTCTCTTCTCCCCAATTCTTGCAATTCGGTCTCACTACACCCTCTTCAGTGCCCTCTTGATGGTCTTTTCTTTTCCTTTCTCTCTTTGCTTCTTCTGCACTGTGCACACTCCTCCCCCTCTTTCCCTCCTCTTCTTTCCCTCCTCTTCTTCTAATCTCCTTTCTTGCCTTTACACCCTCTGCCCTTTCCTCCCCCCATTCTTCGTTCCCCTCCCTGCTCCTTCTCTATGGTTCTCCGGTTGGTTCGGTTCTTAGTTCTCCACTCTTCTTTTTCTTCTCCTCTTTTATTACTGTTCCCCGTATTCTGCTACTAAACGCTTCTGATAACAAGTACGTCTCAAGCTGTTTGCTGATATGTCTCATGTGTATACCTTCCTGTACCATTTTATATTGTTCATATCCTTGATTTACTGCTCTTCTCCTGCGTGAGGTGATTTGCATTGGGCTACCATGATTGTCTCATTCCTTTACATTGTTGTTCTCATGTACTCCCCAAAGCCATTTCTTTTCTGTATCCCTGACCTTTTTGGTTCAATAAAGTGTTGAATAAATAAAATAAATCCTTTGACTCTCCAGCTGTTTGGCTGGAGAGCCATGGTCCTGTAAACTTCAGCTATCAGATCACTATGATTGCATGAATGATGTATCCATAAAAGTCTTCTTGTAGGCCCACATAGGGATCATATTGTGACCAAATATTAGGAATTTATCTCTATAGTTTATACAGTCCTGTATGCCTAATGCCTTTCAAATCCTATGTGTGATTTAGGAGGCTTCTCTAGCCCATTCTCTCCAATATGCTAAGGTAAGCAAATGCAATGTAGACCAAGAAGCCAAATCATCATAGAATAGCTTGCCATCTGTCTAGTACCATAGAGCCAGTTTTAGTGCTCAGAGAGGCAAGAAGTGTGTTCCCGGTTAGTAGGTTTCCTGCTTCCTTATTGGCAGTGCCACCCAAAATCCTTGCCACTGTGTCACTATGCTGAGGATTCAGTAGGTACAAACCAGTGTTACTCGTCTTCTTTTTGCTGCAATGAAGGATAATTGGCCTGTGAATATATGGATGCTTGTGTGGGTGTAAGTGAGAAAATGAGCCATTCCGTATGATGAATTTCAGATAAGTCTTTGTCTTTGCAGCCTGTTTACTGTGTTTCTGCTGTGTGCAGGCCATTATGATCTGCAATTGCACTCAATGGCAGTCACGGTTCCTTCAAATGTATTTTTACATGTCTTAGGCCACGATTGTCCCTCCTTCTTAACACTAGTTTGACGCATGTGTGTATACATTTTAGGCCCGCGTTGCCTCATAAGAACATATTTCCCTGGGGAAGTGGAGAGTGATTGCCTACCCACCATGCCGAAACATTTACCCATTATGTGATTTCTACATCTCCGGTTCTGAGAACTGCAACTTTACCTTAAGCCCTGAACATTACAGAGCCCCCTACTATTCCGATATTGACTGCTATGGCTGGAAAACAGTTTGACCTCGCTGAGTAGTGTTTGCTGTTGTGCTGCCCTTTCTTTGTTCCCTGATAAACAGTTTTCGCTTTCTAAGCCCCCATATATAGACACTATTTCATATTTAATACTATGTTTGGCCTGAAAATGCATTTGCCAACAAAAAGGATATTGGTTTGTGGATGACATTCATGAGAATCCTTTCTTCACATACTAAACCAACATATTCCATAGCACTGTACAGGGCTTGTCATAGCAAGCATTGGTTAAACATTGGTCTCTGTCTATGCGAAACACATGTCCTGTAACACACAATTACATTTGTCTGGTATACTGGTATGGTATTCATAAGGAATACTGTATCTTTGTTGAGGGAGGCAACATTACAAAGTGGAGAGAGTAACTAGATGCATTGTCATCCACATGATCTCAGAATGAAATGCTATGATTAAGCCTCAACGTAGGTGAAACGCGTCAGACCTTTTTCTGTACGTGAATCGTGTCAAGATTTGTGAATAAAGGAAAGCTTATTTTATCCACCACATAACATGCCGGACCTTCTTCTTTTGTTGATTGGACTTTTGGCCGAGTGCGGTACCGGCCGGTCTCGGGCACAGGTGAGCTACCTGGATGTTCAGTGAGAGTGGACTCCACAGCCTCCATTGCATATATATATATATATATATATATATATATATATATATATATATCCTCAAAGAAGTGCAGCACTACTTCACCAATCTGATTCTGTTGCCAGCACCTCGACTCGATCACAGTCCAAGTAAATATCCACAACAATGGTGCAGCACTCCAGTGCAAAAAACATGAATTTATTTTCTCATGTCACACATAACAAGTAGCAACGTTTCAGCTCCTCAATGAAGCCTTTTTCAAGCACCATGAAAAAGGCTCTATTGAGGAGCTGAAACATTGCTACTTGTTTTGTGTGACATGAGAAAATAAATTCCAGTTTTTTGCACTGGAGTTGTTGTGGAGATATATATATATATATATATATATATATATATATATATATATATATATATATATATTAACAGGCCTAGGCTGTTTTTGTATCTTTCTTTTATCTATGTGTAATGTACTACTAAATTTGCATTTTACTACTTACTACATACATACACGCTTCACGCATGTTCACGTGTTATTTACCTCCTTATATTCCAAGCCTGGCTCTGGATCTTCCATTGTCAGATGTTGGCTTCCTTGTACTCTAAGCCACTGCTTGGATCCACCAATAATATGCCTCTTTATAATTCAATCTAAAGAAGGGGGTCCAGCCCCATCACCACATTATTCATTTTAATTTATTTTTTTATTATGTAATACTAAATAAACCTACTGATGCTAGACGTTCGTCTGAAGTCCTTGAGGAATTTGCAGGCAGTTCCTATTGAATGCTTTTTTTTTTTTTTCTCAATTATGCTAACATCTGTGTACAATGGTATCAGAAATGTTTAATATTAAATTTAAAGTGGACAAGAACATGTTCTGCATTAATTGAGGATAAGTCCTTAAAATTATTTTTTCTGTTGGGCCAAAGGAAGCTTAGTCCGGCGCTGATGAGCCGAGCAGCATTGAGGTATACGCACATGGCAGCACATGGATTATCTGGGAGTCTGTATTACAGACCCATAGAATGCCATAACATCATGAGAAATGCTTCTAAAAAAAACATTTAAATCTTGGCTATAGTTCACTATACACAACTAGGTGACAGCTGCTATTTTTCATCTGTCTATGGGGCATGTTACTCTGCTTCTCCCTTATGGGAGGAAGGCAGTGTTCTCATGTCTCAGTTGAATTTTGTGGTTTTTGTTGTTGTTTTTTTCACCACTGCATAATGATATAAACATGCTGTTGTTTTTTTTTCTTGTGTGGACTGGAGTATGAAACGCAAGATCAGGTTGCAATACGGTTTGCAGTTGCCATTATGTCAGTTTTCCTTATTAAGTAATAAAATTATTTCATTTCAGTATTGTTAGCCTGTGTATTTTCTAAAGCAATTACCCAGGCAAAGAACACAAGTGAGGCTATGTTTAAATTTCCACGCTTATTTTCCATGAAATTTGCAACACAATTTAGCACAAAAATTGTGCACAGGGTAACGGAAAATCAATTAAAATCAATGGAAGTCTGATTCAAGGAGGAATGTCCAAGTTAAATTCTGCTCAGATTCCACCTCCATTTTTCCATAGTGTAAACTTGCCCTAAAGATGACCCTAAGTTTACACTAGATATTCCATTCCATTCGGTGGGAAATTCCGCTGCATAAAGTTTAACATGCAGGTGAATGCATTTTTGTTAACCCATTAACACTGCAGAATTCTCTAGTCGGAATTTCCAACAGAAAGTTCTGATCAAATAATTATGTCAGAACATTATGTCAGAATCCACTCCGCAGACATTAACATCTATGGGAATGGCAATATCCGCGTGGTCCTAGTGATGACTGGCTCAGTCAGGGTTGGTCGCACTTGGAATCTCCGGCAAGATTTTGTTACCCGGCTGCTGTGGTATTCTGGTGGAACCCATGTGGTGCACCATTCATTTAATTGAGCCCAACAGAGTCAGCTAGGCTTGCCCCTTGCTTACCCCTTCAGGCTCTGAAATAAATGGGGTGCGGCACGGGTGCAGTGGGGATATGACAGCAGCTATTTTTTAAATTCTCCAGGATCCGGCTGCCGCAACCCAAAAGTGATTTGAATACAGCCTTATCTCTTTAGGGCCCTTAATACTTTAAATTATTACAATCAGAATATCCAGTTACTTCAGCCTCTGGTGGATTTGGCGCTTAGTGGCTGCATTGACTGTACTGCAGTTCTGGGCAGAATTTTGCTGGAACCCTGAATTGTCTTCGTAGTCCTGCTATGAAACCTCTGTAGTTGTGCCGTAGTTTGCTGCAAGCAAAATTCCACTCTGAATGATTCAGACCCTTAAACATTCTTCTAGAAGCCCCTAATTCACCAGCTATCTGTACTACCAGTTTTGGTGCCTGATATGTCAACCGGGCAGCTAAGGGTACAAGGTTGGGTTAAAATAAAATTCCATCACTTTCTTCATCTTGTAAATTGATTCATCTCATGACAATACAGATAATTCTCCACCCCCATCCCGCCTTGTGTTTCAAAAAAAAAAAAAATGAGATTACAAAAAAACTGCAGAATTGTAAGCAGGCAGCTGGTAATATGTTGTCTGTCCCGGAAAACCTCGGAAAGCCTTCTGGTCTGATGGGAACAGATCTAGAATTGTGTGTTGATGAGGGTTTCGGTAAGTTAGCTGAGCCGTGCAGTAGGTGTGAGATACGTCTAGTTTCTTTCTGAATGGTTTCACCTGCACTCACAGCCCATATGCTGCTCTTAGTGACAACGTCAACCGCCTGTTAATCTGGAGCAGATTGGGAGTGCTGTTCCCTGAGCTCGTTGTGGAGGAGGCTTAAGTTAGATATATATATATCATAAACTTAATTAGACAAGTCACAATTCTCCTGTTAGCTAGATAGTCTGTAAACTGCTCCGAAGTGTCCCAGGCACATCTCGGTGCTGTCATCTCTTTCTAACCGTGCCCGACTGCCAAGTGGGTTATGGATTGATGGATTTAGTCAGTTGTTTACTGATGAATCCATTAGAGACGATGGTTAACATGTTTCTTTGCTTTACTACAGATGGGAGAATAAACTGAAGACAAGCATCTTATCCCCCATCCGAAGGATAGGGGATAAGATGTCACTGCTGGGGACCCTCGCGATCTTGGCTGCAGCACCCCAGGCATCCGGTGTACAGAGCAACCTTCGTTCCATGCCGGATGACTGGCGATGCGGGGTGGAGGCTCGTGATGTCATGTCATGCCCTCTCGTGACATCACGGCCACTCCCCCTCAGTGTAAGTCTATGGGAGTGGGCATGGCAGCTACCACACCCACTCCCATAGACTTTCATTGAGGGGGCGTGGTCGTGACATCACGAGCGGGCATGGTTGTGACATCACAAGCCTTTGGCACTGTACCTGATGCTTTAAACAAATGTCAGGGGCAGTAGGGAGATCGCGGGGGTCCCACTACTATCCTTTAGATAAGGGATAAAATGTCTAGGGGGAGGATTATCTCTTTAAGGCTTCAAGGACCCCAGTGGTACCCAACCTAGTCCTCGTTGTCCACCAACATTACAGTTTTTTCAGTTACTCCTTTGGAATAGAAAAGAAAAATATTTAAATCCTAAGATCTAAGGCTGTTTATTAAGGCTATGTTCACACAGTGGAATTTCTGAAACATTTGCCACATGAACTCTGATTCCGTCATCCTCAGAAAGTATTTACATGTCAATTCGTTCTGCGAAATCTGCTTGGAAATGCATTTCCACCTATGGAGATGCTTTTCTGGACAGTTACAACACCGGCTGGCATTGGCATATTCTGCATTTTCCCGTTGTCTGCAGAATGTCCACTTAGAATCCTCTTTTAACAAATATTTACTATAGATATCCCTTTATAATCCCCCTTTAGGCTATGTGCACTCTACATTTATGGACATTTTTTAGGCCCTAAAATCGCCCAAAAAATCCAAACAGATTTTTATTAAAATTTATTATTTTTATGAATGTAATTGTTAAATGAATGGACATATTAATGGCCATATTGTTACGCCGAGCGCTCCAGGTCCCTGCTCCTCCCCGGAGCGCTCACGGCGTCTCTCTCTCTGCAGCGCCCCGGTCAGACCCGCTGACCGGGAGCGCTGCACTGACATTGCCGGCGGGGATGCGATTTGCATAGCGGGACGCGCCCGCTCGCGAATCGCATCCCAAGTCACTTACCCGTCCCGGTCCCCGGCTGTCATGTGCTGGCGCGCGCGGCTCCGCTCTCTAGGGCGCGCGCGCCAGCTCTCTGAGACTTAAAGGGCCAGTGCACCAATGATTGGTGCCTGGCCCAATTAGCTTGATTAGCTTCCACCTGCTCCCTGGCTATAATATCTCACTTCCCCTGCACTCCCTTGCCGGATCTTGTTGCCTTGTGCCAGTGAAAGCGTTTAGTGTTGTCCAAGCCTGTGTTACCTGATCTCCTGCTATCCATATTGACTACGAACCTTGCCGCCTGCCCCGACCTTCTGCTACGTCTGACCTTGCCTCTGCCTAGTCCTTCTGTCCCACGCCTTCTCAGCAGTCAGCGAGGTTGAGCCGTTGCTAGTGGATACGACCTGGTTGCTACCGCCGCAGCAAGACCATCCCGCTTTGCGGCGGGCTCTGGTGAACACCAGTAGCCACTTAGAACCGGTCCACCGGCACGGTCCACGCCAATCCCTCGCTGACACAGTGGATCCACAACCTGTAAGCCGAATCGTGACAGTAGATCCGGCCATGGATCCCGCTGAGGTGCCGCTGCCAAGTCTCGCTGACCTTACCACGGTGGTCGCTCAGCAATCGCAGCAAATTGCCCAACAAGGACAGCAGCTGTCGCAGTTGACCGCCACGTTACAGCAACTTCTGCCTCTGCTACAGCAGCAACCATCTCCTCCGCCAGCTCCTGCACCTCCTCCGCAGCGAGTGGCCGCTCCTAGCCACCGCTTGTCCCTGCCGGACAAATTTGATGGGGACTCTAGACTCTGCCGTGGATTTTTGTCTTAATGTTCCCTGCATATGGAGATGTTGTCGGACCTGTTTCCTACAGAACGGTCTAAGGTGGCGTTCGTAGTGAGCCTTCTTTCAGGAAAGGCCTTGTCTTGGGCCACACCGCTCTGGGACCGCAATGATCCTGCCACAGCCACAGTCCAGTCCTTCTTCGCTGAAGTCCGTAGTGTCTTCGAGGAACCAGCCCGAGCTTCTTCTGCCGAGACTGCCCTGCTGAACCTGGTCCAGGGTAATTCTTCAGTAGGCGAGTACGCCATCCAATTTCGTACTCTCGCTTCCGAATTATCTTGGAATAACGAGGCTCTCTGCGCGACCTTTAAAAAAGGCCTATCCAGTAACATCAAGGATGTGCTGGCCGCACGAGAGATTCCTGCCAACCTGCAAGAACCTATCCATTTGGCCACCCGCATTGACATGCGTTTTTCTGAGAGACACCAGGAGCTCCGCCAGGAAAAAGACTTAGATCTCTGGGCACCTCTCCCACAGTATCCTTTGCAATCTACGCCTGGGCCTCCCGCTGAGGAGGCCATGCAAGTGGATCGGTCTCGCCTGACCCAGGAAGAGAGGAATCGCCGTAGGGAAGAAAAACTTTGTCTGTACTGTGCCAGTACCGAACATTTCTTGGTGGATTGCCCTATTCGTCCTCCACGTCTAGGAAACGCACGCACGCACCCAGCTCACGTGGGTGTGGCGTCTCTTGGTTCGAAGTCTGCTTCTCCACGTCTCACGGTGCCCGTGCGGATTTCTCCTTCTGCCAACTCCTCCCTCTCAGCCGTGGCCTGCTTGGACTCTGGTGCCTCTGGGAATTTTATTCTGGATTCTTTGGTGAATAAGTTCTGCATCCCGGTGACCCGTCTCGTCAAGCCGCTCTACTTTTCCGCGGTCAACGGAGTTAGATTGGATTGCACCGTGCGTTACCGCACAAAACCCCTCTTAATGTGCATTGGACCCCATCACGAAATGATTGAATTTTTTGTCCTTCCCAACTGCACCTCTGAGGTCCTCCTCGGTCTACCATGGCTCCAGCTTCATTCTCCCACCCTTGACTGGACCACCGGGGAGATCAAGAACTGGGACTCTGCTTGCCACAAGAAATGCCTCTCCCCCCCTCCCAGTCCAGTCAGGCAAGCCTCAGTGCCTCCTCATGGCCCCCGTCCTGGTGACACCCTGCCCCGTGCCAAGCTTCACCCTCTGCCCTCCCTCCCCATTCCCACTCCTGCTGTACTGCCTGCCTTTGAGGAAACCCTACAATCACTCCCGGTGTCCTCGTCCCATGTGAAGCAGTTGCCGGACAAAGAAAGGGGGAGACCTAAGGGGGGGGGGTACTGTTACGCCGAGCGCTCCGGGTCCCTGCTCCTCCCCGGAGCGCTCACGGCGTCTCTCTCCCTGCAGCGCCCCGGTCAGACCCGCTGACCGGGAGCGCTGCACTGACATTGCCGGCGGGGATGCGATTCGCATAGCGGGACGCGCCCGCTCGCGAATCGCATCCCAAGTCGGTCCCCGGCTGTCATGTGCTGGCGCGCGCGGCTCCGCTCTCTAGGGCGCGCGCGCCAGCTCTCTGAGACTTAAAGGGCCAGTGCACCAATGATTGGTGCCTGGCCCAATTAGCTTGATTAGCTTCCACCTGCTCCCTGGCTATAATATCTCACTTCCCCTGCACTCCCTTGCCGGATCTTGTTGCCTTGTGCCAGTGAAAGCGTTTAGTGTTGTCCAAGCCTGTGTTACCTGATCTCCTGCTATCCATATTGACTACGAACCTTGCCGCCTGCCCCGACCTTCTGCTACGTCTGACCTTGCCTCTGCCTAGTCCTTCTGTCCCACGCCTTCTCAGCAGTCAGCGAGGTTGAGCCGTTGCTAGTGGATACGACCTGGTTGCTACCGCCGCAGCAAGACCATCCCGCTTTGCGGCGGGCTCTGGTGAACACCAGTAGCCACTTAGAACCGGTCCACCGGCACGGTCCACACCAATCCCTCGCTGAAACAGTGGATCCACAACCTGTAAGCCGAATCGTGACACATATTTTAGCATGTTATTTAGCATGTATCCTGGCTATATAAACACCACAAAAAAGGCAAAAATAGCCACTGAAAAAACTGTGACAAAAAGGGCAAAAAAAAAACCTGACTGAAAAAAGGCCATTTTTGAGACTGAAAAAGGACTGTTATTTTGAGTCTCAGAATGGGAGGCAATACAAGAGGTTAGGTGGATTCATCTGACTAGATCGATGTAATCCAGCTGCTGATGCTTCCCTGACTATGCTGTGTGTTCTTGCTGGGAGAGAGAGAGGAGAGCAGCTACATTTGTATACTGGACACCAATGTCTTTATTGTGAAATATTGCATAGAAAAACACTTATACTTCAGTATCTTTCTTTGACCACCCTAGGTCATCTTTTTTTTTCTACCTCTTTTGAGTCAACTATACAGTTTTATTTTTCTTCAAGGATTTAAACACAGATAGAACAAGTTTAGTTTCCATGGTCACGTTCTTGTTTTAAGCAGTAACTATGGAGACCTGAAGCATTAGCCTGTGATCTGGAGGTTATGGTAATTATGTCCACGGACATATAATATTAACATGTGCTTTCATTTCTTCAGAATTTCTTAAAATTTTAAAGAGACACTAAGAATAATACTGAAAAAAGCAGCAAACTATAAACAGCTATTAAAACAAGTGAAGTATTTCATGAAAGGTCTATATGAACACAAAATGCACAGAATACGAAGGACTTAGAAAAGCCTCTGCTATGTATGTGCATGAGAGGTCCCAGTACATATTACAAATATATGCCTGCATGCTACTTAAATTATATCTGACAGAATTGTCTGCCACATGGTACCATATGGACAGATGGCTCTACCAATGAAATATTTATAGTTACAATGATGTTTCGCCAATTTTGTTTTGTATAAAAATGACTAGATCCTAAAATAAATCTTGCTTCCAGAAAAGACGTTTCTGGAAAATTTATGTAGCAACCAATATGGCTGCTAGAACATCTCCAACCATTTTCAGTCTCTTGAATTGTGTAGCTGTACACGCAATTGGTGCAATGCAGAGTCTTCTTGATCCAGAACTTTAAGGGTTACTGTCACTTAGAAAAACCTTTGATGTTTCAAAAATTGTGATTGGATGATCTCTAGATATAGCTGGGTGGAGAGGATGGCCGAGCAGTTCACCCTCTAACTTGGCTCTCACTCTCGCAGGAGACAACCACCATGATATTCTATGGAGCCCGTCTCCTGCAATAAGGTAAAGTGAGCACTAAGCCGGAGAGAAAAGCGTGCTGCCATGTACTTCATCCAGCTATATCTAAACTTTTGACATGTCTGCATGACATGTCAAAACTTTCTCTGAATGACAGTAGTCTTTTAAAGGGAAAGAGAACTATGTTTTTACTAGACTTGCACAGGATTTCCACTAATTCTGTAGAACCCCACAGAGTCGCCAGTAATTTAAAGGGGTTCTCCCACCCTAGACAACTTATTCCCTATCCAAAGGTTAGGGAATAAGATATGTGATAGCAGGAGTCTCCCCACTGGGAACCACCGCTATCTCCTGCACGCCACCCTGGCATTCTGAACTTTTTATTCCGAATGCTGAGTTTGGGGCGGAGGTCATGCCCCTTCCCATAAACATGAATTGAGGGGGCGTGGTGCGATGTAACGACCACCACTGCCAGAACCCAGCATTCTGAACATAATGTTTAGAACACCGGGTCCTACGCAGCGGGACCCCCTCGAACAGACTTTGGATAGGGGATAAGATTTCTAAGGTCGAAGAACCCCTTTAAATCTGTACCCTGGTACTACAAATTCATTATACTTACATTTAAAGGTGCTGTTCTCTTTTGACACTGTAAAGCCAGCTGAACCTGCCAATTTAGTTGATATCGGTTGACCATCTAATACTGTATGTATGACAACCTCTAAATTCTCCCCCAATGACAGATGTCAGGGAAGAGTAGTGTTGGGCATGTTGTCTTCAGAGGTGCTGAGAAAATACAAGATAAGCTTGTGTGTAATGCCTGTGTACCCCTGTATGCCATGCAATAATTTATTATAGCAAAGATACAGTATGTACAGGTTATTGTCCCAGTATAGTAAAGATCAAGACATGAAGAGCGAGAAAGGATTTGCTTTTATTGATGCAATTTCTCAGGTGTTTATCTATGTCAATCTTCATACCGGCCTCATTTTAGCTTGTTGAAGGTTTCTCATATATTCACTCATTTGATATTCATTGCTCTAAATCCTATCTCCCAGACGGCTATAACATTCATATACACAGGCATTCAACCAAGACAAATCGGCCACTTATTATTATTATAAGTTAAGAAAAGGATCTGATAAGAGAACACTAATGTGAGATGAGTGGCCTTACTGCAGTAATGGGTGTCATGTGCGACACAAAGCAGTTTTATGATGCCTCGGAGTATTACAGATATGTGACGGCTACTCTCTCTGAGATCGTAAAGAAAATATAAAGCTACAGGATGAAATCCAGAAATTCCTATACAGTTGATTCAGAAGAAGGAAAAGTACCCAGAGGAGACATTTTTAATTTTCAGTGAAAATGGAACACTTTTGCCTCTGGTCCAAATAATCTCATTGACATGCTGTGATAGTTGTGAAACAATAGAACCTCAGAAGACCGTACTAAACATTGTGCCAGATACAAATAGGTCCCAGTTTCAGTTCTATCATATCCTATTTTAGCTTTCTTTTTTTGAGAGGACAACACCTCTAGAACAATTTCCATCTAAGGTTTGTTTACATCCTACGCAGTACCATGAATTGACACCTCCCCTCATGGTGTTCCATATGGTGTCCAAATAATACAATCTTATGGTGTGCTAATATATTATCATAAAACACCGTCAATCTGATAAACTATGGCATGTAGGTACATGCTTATCAGCTGCTTTTCCATAGGTTTGGGCACATAGCATGGAATTGCGGGTGCTCGGGATGCCCAGGCCCTCAGGGCGTGTTGGTATCCCCTTTAGTATTGACAGGTCATGCGCCTTGTGCATCTTTGTGCATCTGCATGTGTCATACACCCCTAAGGACTGTATTACACATGGTGTTAGGGAGCGAAGCCCCGGTATGTCATCTGCACATACCCTATTACATGTGGCAATGTGCCGGTGGCAACCATCGATTTTAAAACTTCTAAGAACCCTTCTATCAGCCGACGAGTGTTGTTTACTTTTTCATTGGCTGACCGCTGGCCCTATTACACAGAGCTATTATCGGCCTGTTTGAGAGAAAATCCCTCACTATTATAGGTCCCTAAGGTTGGAGTTGCTTTAGATGACCATCTGCATTGCAGTTTTGGTGGCAGACTCAAAGAGCTTTCACAGTATGTTGCTGTCACATTAGTTTTGGAGGATGTTTTTTCTTGTGTGTCATTTGGTAAAACCAGGAACATTCTAGAGGACAAGGAAAAAACTCCTGAAACCTCCCATTGATAGAGATGCTATGTATACTGTAATGACCTGTCCACATTAAAAGACTGATTTTTTTCCCGTTCCAAACAATAGATGTTTCTTGTTTTCAATGGTGACTTGTCATACTAGTGTATGTTTTGGCGGATACCAAGTAAAAGATTTTCCTTGTGCATACATTGTACCAGTATAGAGCAGCTGAACAGACTATACAGACTGATACAATAAAACGTTTATCACATACTGTATACAATTTATACAAGAGAGTTTATTGCTAGTTTATGCATATGCAGTGCCATCTCTCACAGCTTCCAGTCATAGGTATACATTGGGTCGTGCTTTCAATGTGTATCTAGGAATCAAACAGTAGGTGAATAGGGCCTGATACAATGAATATTGGCGCATTGGGCCCAGGCATCCATAATATGCTTTGGTCAACCAAGATGTCTTTATGGTGGGGTGGAACTTGTGTTGGCAAGCTATTATTATGTTCTTTTTTTTCTATTTTCTTATTTTCATTTTTTTATTTTACTTTTTGGTACATTATTGCGGGGTCTGCCATCTTGCTCGAGATGTTTTGAAGTGGTACTCCACCCCTAGACATCTTATCCTCTATCCAAAGGATAGGGGATAAGATGTCTGATCGCTGGGGTCCCGCAATATAGCATGCAGCACCCACCTGTATCTGCTTCCGGCAGAGCTGGAGGTTCTGGCTCCCGACCACGGGAACGGAAGATAGTGATGTCATGCCTCTGCCCCTGTGTGACGTCACGCCCCGCTCCCTCAATGCAAGTCTAAGGGAGGGGGCAGTTGTCACGCCCCCTCCCATAGGCTTGCATTGAGGGGGCGGAGCGTGACGTCACACGGGGGGCATGACGTCACAATGCTCCTGCCCCGTGATTGACAGTAATCAGACCCGTAGCAAACAAGTTCCGGGGACTGATTTTAACGGGGTGCGGTGTGCAAGATCACGGCGTCTCCAGCGGCGGGACCCCCGTGATCAGGCATCTTATCCCCTATCCTTTGGATAGGGGATAATATGTCTAAGTGCTGGAGTACCCCTTTAACAGCATTTAAAGAAAAATTTACTTCAGAAATGAAAATCTGTAAAGAAAAGATAAAAAGAGAGACAGCAGCCTTCCGTCCACCTGAATACTGAACCGCAGACCAGTATTGATCTGAAACTTCTCGGGGTAACCCCCACAGATTGAAAAAGATAATGTAAAAATAGAGCTTGTGTCGGAGAGATGGATAATAAATAAGCTTTTTATTGCGGTAAAAGTTCCATTGATAACCATGAATTTCTAACGCGGACAGGGTTCTTCATCAGGTTAAGGTATTAAACGTGTCATAGACATACCATATATATATATATATATATATATATATACATATATATATATATATATATGAACAAAAAATGGATGGAAACCAAATACATTACAAAGCTAGCAAAAGGGTAAAATAAAGCAATGTAACAATGTGCCATAGATAATAATTATATATATATATATATATATATATATATATATATCTCAATAAAACATGAGGTCCAGATATAACGTATGTGTTGCATAAAATACAATTGTAATATAATATAATGATTAGTGTGTATGATGTATAAGAATGATTTAATCAAATGAGCCAAAAGCAATGGTCTGAATGGAATATAGATAATCATATGCATAACTAATACACAGTAATATACAGGTAGATATGAGCATAGTAACCATGGTAATCCATATGCTATCCTGAACCCCAGGTCACATTATAAGTACGTTGCTACAGCACCCAAGCTGCAGCGAAACAAAGGAAGTCGAAATGAGCCGCATTTCATCAATCTGCAAACTACATAAGAGATAGACTTGTGTGGGAGATTTATCAAACTGTGTGAGAGAAAAAGTGGAGTGACTTTCCCACAACAACCAATTACAGCTCAGCTTTCACTTTACCACAGTTCGTTAGCTGAGCTGTGATTGGTTGCTATGGAGAAATCACTCCATTTTTTCTCTCACACATTTTGATAAATCTGGGTGTCTAGAGAGTCCAAAGTAATCTGAGATCTTAATTGTATAGTTTGATATGGTATACCTGCTAAATGTGGATGGAGTGAGAAGTTCAGGGGGGCAGAATGGGGTCAGATAGCTAACCTGCTGTTAAAACAGGCCCGAGATCACATGACCCTACTGTTTAAGACAAACTCCACAGCAACCACAATGTGTTTCCGATGAATTGCGGACACCAAGAGGAGTCATACTTTGATGTTTTACTTCAGGACCCATGGACATAGACAATAATAGACAGGACCTATCCCATCCACATAAATTGAAGATGCTACTGGGCATTCTCCGTGAACTTTTTAGAGGTCAATCTACAGGGAGGGCGGATACTGATCTCTGTTGTAAATGGTGATGGATCCAGTGTTATCTATTTATAGTGGCCAGAATGGAAACTATAATATAATATGATTAAAATGAAAAATAAACATTACCAAAAGTTCTTTAAAAATATGGTTAACAACACTAAAACCTGAATTTCCCATTTCATTTAAGTCAGTGATAAAGTGCTATTAGACACTGGAATTTTATTGGAATTCTGTATAAATGTAGGTGAAAAATGTATGAAATGCATTTCACTTTATTTAAGGCTCATTTCTCAGTTTTTTTTTTCCACCACCCTGTTTACCTTTGGCAGCAAATTTTCCAAAAAGTGGTGGTGGTTATCAATTTTTTTCACAATCCACGTGATGATATTGATCACCCGGTTTTTAGTGTTTTTTTAGGCTGCAATTTTTTAATAAGTAATAACTGCCAAAGTTTCACGACCTGTATAAACACGTGCATGCATGTAAAGGAAAAACAAGTAAAACATTCAGGGGAAAAAAAGGGGGAAAAGCATGTGAAGCTGAAAATCTAAGGATGAAAATTTCCCTGTTTATTCGCCCATTTATGTAACTTAAGAGAATAAAGAAGAAGAATGTTTGGAATAATTATGTAGAATAAGCAACAATCAATTATTAATAACCCCACATATATAATCTTCATCGGCATTCATCAAATGTATATTGTACGTTTATACAGTGCGTTATTCCCTTGGTAAAGCAATGAGTGCTGTGTTTGCTGGGAAAGAAGTGTCGGTCTCTGGAGGAAAGGACTGGTAGGTGATGTCAGAATATTCATGTCCTTCAGTGACTGATTTGCAGATGTGAGGCGGGAGAAGGCATCTCGTGAGACTTGAACATTGTCATTTCCAGTAGGCTGGCTGCAGCGCTAGCTCCAAATGGCAAATTGTTCTCTTGGCAGCAGCTGAACAGTGCCACAGAAAGACTAAGAGAGGATCCATTAACATGAGCTGTGCCCTGTCACGGAAAGGGGCTGTTCTCCAGCAACACCTAGGGACATTGTGCTCTAGGATTTGAGATATATTGTAGGTGCATCTCCAATTTACATCTAATGTCTAGGCCAGGGGGCAGCTATTGTCTCTTACTCCTGCAGAGTTTTAAAGAAACAGGATTATAAAATATGTGTAGAGAGAGGGAGGAAGGCGCCTCATGTGCGGGATCAGCAGGTCTTGTTAGTGGGGGAAGGGGAAGGTAATTCCCAAGCCGCTTACCAGAGTTGGTTGTGCGCCCACACACAACAAGGTAAAGCATAGAATGAATATATGTATTGGTCCACTGCAGCCCTGCTGGGTAGAAGTAGAAACAAAACAGAATGACCGTAAATTCAGGAGCTAGTCCGGCGCAGAGAGGAACCATCAGGGAGCCAGATAAAATCAATGGATTTATTAGATGCAACGCGTTTCGCTGCGCATGCGCAGCGAAACGCGTTGCATCTAATAAATCCATTGATTTTATCTGGCTCCCTGATGGTTCCTCTCTGCGTCGGACTAACTCCTGAATTTTACGGTCATTCTGTTTTGATTATAAAATACATGTGGATACTTGTGAACTAGAGAGAGATATGTAGATATATGTTTTCATACTCTCCCAACCTAATAGCAACATTGCTGTAATCTGAGTAGTTGTAGTCAAGTCATCCCATTTACATTTCAGCACTCTATGTATTTTACTTGTAATTTTCTGGACGACCCCTGATGAAGCGCCCAACAGTGAAACCTGCATTGGGGTAGTTAAACCTGGGTTTGACTTTATACATGGCATGAATCGTTCATCTACTTTCCCTGTTTTTGGCTTTATTTTGGTGCCTCTGTACTCTGGTATACTGTACTATATACTGTATATTTTCCTACCATACCTTATCATTATTATTTTTTTACCTCAGATACACCTTTAGTGCACTGCATGTACCACATTATGGATTGTCGGACCCAGGGTTCATTGTTCAAAGGTCTCTCCAATTTATCATGTCCATACTATGTGTGCTGGTACTACTTATGTGAATTTTCATCTTGACATCTTGATAATTTTTATCTCTATATTGTGACATTTGTGATAAATAAAGTAACAGTGGTTGACATAAGTATTAGGATTTGGTGATAACTCATGTATGTAACAGATTTAAAGGCACAAGTCTTAGCTGGCCATCTGAACTAGAACTGAAATCCCATTTTTCCTCTCTGTTTTCACCACTGGCATGCTGGGAGCACAGCGACAATGGTAATTCAAGACGAAAACATTGAAGCTAGTCATAAAATTGCCCATTCACACATTGCATGTATTTCCATTTTCATTGCGCCATTTCTTTTAAAGATTACCGACAAATGTTCAGTACATGCTGGTGCGCTGACACAGCTTGAACTCCAGAGTTGGTGCGTTTCAGTGTTTTCTCCCTCCCTGCAGTGCCCTGTCACACTGAGTCCGGCTTCCCTGTCGCGTGAACTATTTTCTGTAATTCTCTATTACAGATGGCTATTAATAGAAGGTATTGGAGGCACGGTGCACATTTTACAAGTACAATTAATATTTCTTCAGTGTTGCAAGTTCATGTGCAGTAATGGTCGGTGCTTTTAATAGATGCCCAGTGTCATCTGAAAACCCAATTAAACTTGGATGTTTACCGGAAAGAAATGTCATGAGTTTTGTGCGGCATCTAAGCATTATATTCGCGTATGTCTGTGTGTAGTTTTGTCTTCTAAATTTGTAATTTGCCAGGACATCAATTAGTTTCAGCCATTATCTGCTGATGTCAAGCATGATAATCCTTGGCACCTATTGTATAGGAAAAGTCCCTTTCTAGAATGCTTACGAAAATATCCATTCTCCTATCTAACTTATTACTGGTCATCCTCTTCTTTTTATTCCTTTAACTCTTTATTGGGATGAAAATATATTGGACAAATTTGATTGAATCAGTTGATTCTGTTGCTTCATACATGATAAGTAGTAGTAAAAGGTCCTGGCGGCTGCTTACCTCTACTTCCACCATTAAAGGGGTATTCTGGCTTTATACGCTCCTCCATTTTTGTCTATGGGAGGGGGCGTGATGGCTGTCACCCCCCTCCCATAGATATTAATGGAGGGGTGTGGCATGATTTAATGAGGGGGCGTGGCCATGACATCTCGTCCCCCGTCTTGGAGGCAGCGCCCGGTACAGAATGCCTGGGGCTGCACCAAGATTGCGGGAGTCCCCAGTGGCAGGATCATACATCTTATCCCCTATCCAAAGGATCTCACAAATTCCTAACCGCTGCTATTCTGATGGAGTTAAAAACACAGTAAATGCCTACTGAGCCGATCACCAGCAAGAACGGTCATCGCAGTGATTGGCTGAACAGGCATTTCCCGTGTGTGAAGATGGGAAACAGAAGGTGGAGATTGGTGAGGGCCCAGGCACCGTCATAACAGCAGAGGCGGGGTATCAGTGATGTGAATACTGTTTGTTCCATTTTTTTATCCTGATGGACCTCCCCTCTAATGTTGGTATCTGTTTTGTCGATCATACTACTTTGCAAACAATGCACAGATAGAAAGTTTAGTTCGGCACTACCGTGACACTCGGACTTTCTCCCTGGGTGAAGCATATAATGGTGCTCTGACGTCAATAAGTTACAAAGACAACTAATATGAAAGAGACTTCAAAAGATAGTCGTCACTCACCATGTCTTCAGAGTATTTTCTACTTATTTCTACTCACATATCCATTACAGGGGAAGACGACATACAGAGAGGGAGGAGAGGGGGGGGGGGGGGGTACCACAAGGCACTATACTTTACAAACAATAGTGAGTACCACCCAAATGATTGAGTTAAACATGAATGGGGCAGATTTACTAATCCTTTGTAATGCTCAAGCAGTAGAAGTCTGAGACTAGACAGGCTAAGAATCCTTTACATTTTTCACACTGGCTCATGCTGTGTGATAAATTTGGCACATCTTTAGACTTTTCATACAGCTTACTTTGCACCAAATTGCTTGACACCAGGACGTTCTGACCAGCCTGGCCAACTGCCACTTATCCGGGACCACTCTTACGGTAGCGACCTGGTGTCTCCCCTGCAGCCATAGTCAATCTTGTGTATTCTGGACCAGGATAGAGGGTGAAAAACAGTGGAACACTTAGACTCTACTTTTATGCAATAACATTATGGTCTGGCAGTATTGTGTGGTAATAAGTATTAGGTGGGGTAGAATAATTAAAGATGGCCCTTTGGTTGCTATGGGTAACTATACCACTCTTTCTGGACACAGGTTTTGAAAAATTTCCCCCTATTCGCCCTATGACTGCAACCAAGAGGAAGTTGGTATTGTGATGCAGCCAACCATCATAATCATCTAAAATTATGGGTCATACACTTGACAGGCCACAACCCTGAGGAATATAACAAGTAGAAAGTTTAGGATGTACTCTTTTAGGCCAATATCTGTGTAGCAGGGCATTGATACTGTGATGTTAGGGGGTGACAGTTAGAAGAGACACAGTCATAAAAGAGACAAATAAATACAAGTAATAAGAATAGTAAATACTATATATGCAGAATCCCCATATGTATCATCAAATCAATATTTATAATAAAGAGGATCCACAGAATAGATGAACCCTCGTATTAGTGCTCAGTCTACTCCGCAGTATAGTTTGTGTTTAGTGTCTGAGCGCTCCATTGTTCTCACCGGCTCTGACACACTTCTCTTGAAGACATTGAAGACATTTATTGACCCAGATATCATTAGCGAAGCTGTAGACAGCATCAGCTTCCTCTATGCAGGTTCCCATGACCTTTTTTCAGGTGAATTCCCTATGACGGTAAAATGATTCATCCTTTCACTTAACATAAAAAAATGTCTTCATGATTAACACATTCTATGTAATAAAAAGCATCTTGTGCAAATACCATCAGCACCTATCCCACGTACCATCCATGCAGACTCTTTCAGGTATTTTGGGTAATGACTAACTGTGGGATTAGCTCTCATTGCATTTTGTTTTCAAGTAGAGCAATGGATTCTTTTGAGCCACAACAAAGGACTGGGGAAAAAAATTAAGGTCATACTAGGTAGGTGGCCTAATATTATTACTTATAGGAATGTTGATGTCCTCCTATCACTACTAGGGAGACAGAATTGTATGTAGAGACAGAGATCTCAGAGATGTTGGGAATATCCCAACATTTCTAATAGCAGATATGGAGACAATTTAAGAAATGTGTTTGATCCACTCCCCATAAAGGTACCTGATACAAGATCCACTCAGCAGATATTAAACCCCTGGGTTGCAATGGATTTGTCTTGGGTCTAAATTGAGGAGCAGATTATTTCCCAGGTTTTCACCCTTTAACCAATACACCAGAATCTGGACCTCATGTCCGGGTTCCTCCAGGTCATTACTATCCTCAAAGTAATCCCTGCTAGCAAAAGCTGATGGTTCAAAATCATAGTACGAAAGGAGACAGCATAAACAGACATATGGAGGTAATGCAGGCAGAGCTCTCATGACAAGTACCAGTCAGGTCAGGACAGGTCACAGACAGACAGACATGATCAAGAAACAAGCCAGGTTAAAAACTGACCAATCAAAACAGTAAAACACTCTCATACTTTGCAGGAATTGATAGATGAAAGATCTTAAAATAGCTTAGGGAGGCAGGATATTGACTGGGGAAGAACAGCACACTGACGCTTTAACATGTTGGTGCCATGCAAAAGTAAAGCTCCCAGCAGGAGAGCAGTGTTGGGCAAGATGCCAAGCAGGGAGGCAGGCCAAGGGTAAAATGTGCATGCAGAAAAGAGCGGCAGCCACTGGGGGAGGGGGGGTCAAAAAGTGTCAGAAGCCAGGATTAAAGGTGACAATACCATGGCTGAACACTCTAGTATGGACAAACTATGTGATCTAGTAAAGGATAAATTTTAAATGGAAGTTTAAAGCGTACCCGTCAGATCCAACAAGATTTTTTTTTTAACATATCACTCAGTACCTAATCCTGACCATATAATTTTTATGTGTCTAGCGCTTTATTTTTTTTTATTATTACATTTTTAATTTAGCTCACTAGTCAGAATTCCTCTCAAAGAGAGGGGGTGTGGCCTCACTGTGCAGGTCTCCGCCCCCTCCCTCAGAATGCTGTCTGCTCACATCTCCCCTAGCATTAGCAAAACTACAACTCCCAGCTTGTCCTCACTGACAGTAGCGGGACACAAGCTGAAAGTGGGAGGATTTTTCCTCCAGCTGTGAGCCCTGCGCTCACAGCTGTCAATCAAGGAAGTGTGTCCATGACATAGGTGATGACACATGGACACAGCAGGACTAGTATGTGTCCAAGCAGGCAGGGGGGGGGGGCAGTTGATTGACTGTCTTATTCAGTATGAAATACTGAAAAATTTCTAATGAAAGCAATTGCAAAACCTATTGGTTATACATGCTTTACAACATATGAAAAGTTTTTGTATCTGACAGTGGCCATTTAAGTTATCCCTGAGCTTGTTTGTAAACAAAACAGTGTAGTTTGTAATCAGAACTCTCTAAGCTGTTTGGGCTCATGATAGCATTAGAACAAAAGTTTATTTTTCACAGATTTATTAAGTTTTAGAATAAACAAACTTTAAGATAAGTCACAAGAGTGAAAAAAGGACTTAGTATGTTATATCAAATGAGACAGAAACTGTAAAAATAGAACAGAGGTCCAACCGTAGACATAGAAATGGCAATAGTAGTAACAATACAGTCACATTAGGAGAGAAAAAAGGGATAACCGATACAGAAGAGAAGAAAACTAAAGTAATTATTTATTAATCATTAAACATATCAGGCACATAATTCCACTGAACAGGATAAGATTTAAAGGGGTACTACGATGGAAAACAATTTTTTTTAAATCAACTGGTGCCAGAAAGTTAAACAGATTTGTAAATGAAGAAAGCAGGTAGATGCCAGCGATTAAGAAACTTCACCTTTATTGGAACCACGTAAAATCATCGACATGGAGAGAATTCAGTAAGACAAACATTTAAAATTCCAGGAGTCAGCGCCAAGCATGACGTGTTTCAGGTCATGTGACCTTTCATCAGATGCATGGTGGGAAGCAGAAGGGTAGGGGAATAAATCCCAGTCTCCTAATGGAACAGGTGAGTAAGATTTCTATCCTACAAACAAGGGATTAACCCTGTCCGTTCCAAAAATAGAGACACCCATCTGCTATACATAACAGGTACAAAATCATAAATCATTGAACACCTATAACCATAGTTACAAGATAAGTGCAAACAATATATATGAAACCTGTGTATTTTTTAGGGAGACACAAAGTATATATTTAGAGGAAGAAGGTTGCCAAAACACTAATAATTATAAAAAATAATACAATAGATAATAATATATATAAAGCATCAATGGCAACCTAAAAATAATTAGTAGTGAAGAATGATGTCAGATTTTAAATTTAACCCATGTGGTTGAAATGTGCGCAAAGAGTAGATCCAAAAGATTTCCCTATTGCGTAATGATTTGATGCGGTTTCCACCTCTGTCATGTGAACAAACTATCTCAATGCCTGAGAAAGAAAAGTGGGCTACATTACCATCATGAACATTTTTGAAATGTTTGGAGACATTTGATGCGTTAGTGTAAGAACTGCTGCCAATAGCTCTAAGATGTTCCTGGATGCGTTTTTTCCAAGTTCTTTTAGTGCTGCCGATATAGGATACATTGCAGCTATTACAATCTATTTTGTATATTACGTGAGTAGATTCACAATTGATAAATTGTTTAATCGGTACAGAATTCGAATCGGGAATTGAAATCGTAGAAGTCTTGGCAGCATGTGCACACACGACGCATCTAGGTAAACCGCATTAGAAAAACCCATTAAGTTTTGTAAATGACTTCTATTAAAAAATCTTAATCCTTCCAGTACTTATCAGGTGCTGTATGCTCACCAGGAAGTTGAGTTGTTCTTTTCTGTCTAACGTAAGTGCTCTCTGCTGACAGGAACTGTCCAGAGTAGGAGCAAATCCCCATAGCAAACCTCTCCTGCTCTGGACAGTTCCTGATATGGACAGAGGTTTCAGCAGAGAGCACTGTGGTCAGACAGAAAATAAAAGAACTTGCTCTGGAGTATAAGCAGCTGATAAATACTGGAAGGATTAAGATTTTTAAATAGAAGTAATTTACAAATCTGTTTAACTTTCTGGCTCCAGTTCATTTAAAAAAAAAAAATGTTTTCCACCGGCGTACCCCTTTAATCAGCACGGGTATTGCTATTTCCCAATGACAGAATGGTTTACACTGTAGCTTTAGTTACATTGAAAATCAGGATATGAATTCATGGTAACAGGATATAATACTTATTTTTTCAGTTTCTTGGCCACTTGCTAAACTTTAAGTACCTCTTTAATGTCTTCCTTTTATTAGTGTAAGCTCTACAGCTTTGATGTGAGACCACCACTACCCTTCCCTTTGAAAACCCATTTTGGTGGTTCAGTGATTCTTGCCAGCTCCTGTATAAATGGTGTTTCCACCATACATACCCTCCTCAACATTAAAATCGAAACACAAAGAAAAACAAAGAAAAACAGAGTTATGGAAATCACGGGATCAATAGACATGTTATGAAAATAGCTCAATTTATTTAGCGTATAAGCAACAAACACAGAAAAACATCCACTCACACACCTTGGCATGCTATCAATGGGTTTCTGTGGAATGTTATGCCATGCTAAATCCACATGGGCATGAAAATCATTAAAGGGGTACTCCGAAGCTAGACATGTTATCCTCTATCCAAAGTATAGGGGATAACATTTCTGATCACGGGGGCCCTGGTCGCTGGAGACCCCTGGGATCTCCTCCACGGCACCCAAGTCTTCCGATGAGCGAAGCGAACTCCGGACCGTGCCGGATGACTGGCGATCACAGCCGCCGCGCCCCCTCCATTCATGTCTATGGGAGGAGGCGTGACGGCTGTGTATTAGTTGTCACGCCCCCTCCCACAGACATGACTAGAGGGGGAAATGTGTAACATGACAATCACAGGAGCCCAAGGCTTCCGTAACGCCGCAGCACTGGCATGGAGATCGCGTGGGGTCCCAGTAGCTGACAGAGATGTTATCAGACATGTTATCCCCTATCTTTTGGATAGGGGATGAGATGTCTAGGGGCAGAGTACCACTAGTGATGTCGCGAACATAAAATTTTCCGTTCGCGAACTGCGAACGCGAACTTCCGCAAATGTTCGCGAACCGGCGAACCGGGCAAACCGCCATTGACTTCAATGGGCAGGCGTATTTTAAATTAAAACCCACAGGGACTCTTTCTGGCCACAATAGTGATTTAAAAGTTGTTTCAAGGGGACTAACACCTGGACTGTGGCGTGCTGGAGGGGGATCCATGGCAAAACTCCCATGGAAAATTACATAGTTGATGCAGAGTCTGGTTTTAATCCATAAAGGGCATAAATCACCTATTATTCCTAAATGGTTTGGAATAACGTGCTTTAGCCCCCTTTAGGCAGCACATAGAGCCCCCCCTTTAGGCATCACATAGTTAGATCCCCCCTTTAGGCAGCACATAGATTCCGCCATCTTAGTCAGCACATAGTTAGAGCCCCCTTTAGGCAGCACATAGTTAGATCCCCCCTTTAGGCAGCACATAGATTCCCCCATATTAGGCAGCACATAGTTAGATCCCCCCTTTAGGCATCACATAGTTTGATCCCCCCTTTAGGCAGCACATAGATTCCCCCATGTTAGGCAGCACATAGTTAGAGCCCCCCTTTTAGGCATCACATAGTTAGATCCCCCTTTTAGGCAGCACATAGATTCCCCCATATTAGGCAGCACATAGTTAGATCCCCCCTTTAGGCATCACATAGTTTGATCCCCCTTTAGGCAGCACATAGATTCCCCCATGTTAGGCAGCACATAGTTAGAGCCCCCCCTTTAGGCAGCAATAGAGCCCCCCTTTAGGCAGCACATAGATTCCCCCATATTAGGCAGAACATAGTTAGATCCCCCCTTTAGGCAGCACATAGATTCCCCCATATTAGGCAGCACATAGTTAGAGACCTCCTTTAGGCAGCACTGGTTTTATTTCACAGCCAAAAATTTTATTTTTTTTATTTTATTTGAACAACTGTCACACCAAATGTGATTTGCACTAGTGTGACAATGAGCAAAAAAGGTTGCCAGCAGAGTTCCCCTTTTAAGCAGAGGTCCCCAACCAGGGTTCCTCCAGCAGTTGCAAGACACACGGACTGAACTTATAGCCCTTTTAATACTGTAGTTAGTTGCTTGAAGGAAATTAAGTTTTACACCGGAGTACCCCTTTTAACCAGCGGTTCCCTCCCAACCAGGGTGCCCCCAGCTGTTGCAAGACACACAAACTAAACTTATAGCCCTATTAATACTGTAGTTAGTTGCTTGAAGGAACGTAAGTTTTACACTGGAGTACCCCTTTTAACCAGCGGTTCCCTCCCAACCAGGGTGCCTCCAGCTGTTGCAAGACACACGGACTGATATTTGAGCCCTAAAAAGGGCTTTTTTGGGTGCTGTTCTTAAAGCAGATGTTACACTAGTGCTTTAGGAGTAAAATGGACCCTGAATACACCACCTAGCAGCAACCTAGCTATCGCTTTCCCTATACAGCAGGAGAAGCTTCTCTGTCCCTCCACTTTCTAAGCCTGCAGCATGCCGAATGAGGGTAAAATGGCGTCCGTGCAAGAGGTAGGAGGGTCTGGAAGGGAGGGACTGCTGCTGATTGGCTCTAATGTGTCTGCTGACTCTGACTCACAGGGTCAAAGTTTACCGCAATGTTAAAGTATAGGGGGCGAATCGAACTTCACATATGTTCGCCCGGCGATGCGAACGCGAACATGCTAAGTTCGCCGGGAACTGTTCGCCGGCGAACAATTCGCAACATCTCTAAGTACCACTTTAAGATCCGCTTTTGATAGCCGGTCGGCAACAACTTTGCAATTGCCGACCAATGTTGTCTTAGATGTGATTGATGGAAGAGAAGTCTGAAAATGTTGCAGGCCATGGTAACATGCTTAGTCCACAGTAGCACTAGCAACATGCAGTCTGGTGTTTTTGTGAACAATGGCTCCTGGAACACATTGGAGAGATGGCAGTACCACTTGTTACTTGACCATGTCAATGTAATCCCAAAATGTTAGTGTACCTGTAATTAAGACCGGAATAGGAATAAGGGGGCCGGAATAGGTTTTATGTCACTATGAGTTTGGGGGGGGGGGGGAGGGTGCAGGCGTGATTGCACGGGTGTTCTGTGCCGTGGCATCAGCCCCTCTCCCCTATATAGGATTCTGTTGTCTTTGTACAATTTGTATGAGTAAGGCTTGCTAGTCAGGCCTAAACGCATCAATATTTACTTTGTCTAATGTACCGTGTGCATATATAATAAAGAGGCATCATTCTGAAGAAGTTGCTGTGCTGGGCATTTTGTTTTCCTAGAGGGGTCTTGCTACTATACATTCTGCCACCCCCACACTATAATCCTGATAGGAATGATGTGACCTTCACTTGTTAAGGCCTCTTCATGGCATTGCCCATGTGATCTCCAGAACAATCTCTGGCTATCATCGCAAGACAAAAGCAGGACTTATCACTGGAGAGGCTAGCTCTCCATTCCAGCCCCCATTGCCATCTGATAGCCTTTAAAAGTGGTGGCATGAGGTCAATGGAACACCTTTAGCTTAACATCTGGATTGCAAACACCTTCTGACGGTTTGTGTAGACACTGTTCGACGCTCTGGGCTTGGTATGTAAATTCCAATTCACTTGCAGTGCAAAATGGGTCACTGCACCATTTTTCTAATCAGAAAATGCATACTTCCAGAGTGCACTTCTTTCCGTCATCCCAGTTCGTTGTTGATCCCGAGCCACGGCAACAGGGAACGTTAAAATGTGTAGGGATCTACAAAAGTGATAAACCAAGGTTATGTCTCTGTTAGTCTGCAACAAGTTGCAATAGCTGGCATGTCTAAGAACAGGAGGAATCATACAACCCTACTGTACTGACATTATGGTGTCCCAGTATCAAAGGCTGTCCTGTGGGCTAATTATTGCCTCGGACACCCTGTCTGACTGCTTACTGGGCCCATTGCTGTATTGTTTCACTTTATTATATTGTGTGATATTGCAATATTATGTTATGTATTTTCTTGAACACTGTACCCTTAAGAGATTGAGGCAGAGTGACCAGGTGACCCTTATTGCCCAATGGGAGACCCCCAACAAACCTAGCCCTTAATGTAGTGTAGTGGGGAAGGAGAGTCAGTTCAGTTCAGTTCCAGTCTAGAAAGGAGAGTGTGTTCCAGCTATCAAGCTGAGGAGAAGCCAAAGGGAGAAGAAGTCCACAAAATCTCAGGAAAAGACTCTGGTGTGCAGGTGAATTGTCAAAGCGTGACGGTAAGCAAAAGCTCCATGGGGAAAATATCTACTCCAGTCAAGTTAAAGCTTTGTTAGTGTGTGGTGCCGCTAATTTTCAGGCTGCATTTAACGGCCACTACAACTCCCGGCAAGGTGTTAGGCTTCCCAGGTTAAACTCTGCCCATCTCTCTATACAAACTTCTGTGTTGTAAAAATCTGCTACTTCGATCATCAGTAAAGAGACAGTTATCCTTAACCTGGCATCGGTGTATTTATTATTCCGCACCCAGCCCAGGAGAAGCTGTCATATCCTCAGACCATGTAGGTTAATTGTGCCCTGGCATCACGAGGTGATACATCTAACCACCCCCAGTCCCATACCACAGTCTGTCCAATTCATCGTGGCTGCCACAATGTGATCTGAATTCTGAGCATTTCTCATGTGGCTGACAAAAATTTCCTTTTGATTTGGCCTTTATATCATTGAAGCCCCTCCCACATGCTGCAGATTGGAAATTAGAAAATTTGATCATTTGAAGATTTTGGTGACTCCTGCTACTTCCTAGACTTGCATAAGCATATGGCTTTTACTTCTTGATGCTGCAATTTCAATGTTGCGGAGTATATGTACTCTATATATTTGTTAATGTCTATACTAAATAGACTAAAGAAACAATCTTGTATCAGTAATACTAAATTTATTTTTCCCATAATGAAACTGGAATAGCTAATGGTCAGAGTATGCTGCCCATAAAGCGGCATACCCACCTGACAAGGGGACAGAACAGAAAATATACTGTTCATCCCAGTGTTAAATGTATGTTCCTTGTATGTCTTGAACCCTTTATTAGCTATGGTTTACTGTGAAATGCTGATAACTAGTATTAAGTACAAATGAAATTCAGTAGGTAAGCAGTTAAACTATTTTAAGCAAATAAGCGTTTAATGTTGCTCTCCTGTGGAGTTGAAAATAACGGGATCCAAATGTGGAACCTTGTCACCTAAAAGCATTGTAATAAGAAAATGATAGGCAGTGCTCGGCCAACAAATCCCCCACCATGCTCCGAAGCATGTACAGCGAGAACATAATGTGTAATTTTAATCATATGCATGAAGGCGCATTGACTTTGTGGAGAACGTTCCTTGAGATCGTGAGCAACAACATCCAAAGCATTTCTAACATCTGTCTCATATTTGTCAGGAAATACTAAGAGGATCTCCACAATGTGATACTGTGTCCTCTGGTCAAAATGGTTACAATCTTATCAGATTAGAGACAAAGATGGTGGAAAGTTTATTGTCCTGATCCACAATGACGGTTACACCATTATGTATCACACCTACAGAGATGTTTAAGACAGATCACAGTAATAGGTCTTCTCAGAATATTTCTACCATGCAACATTTTACATAAATTGACACATCACGGTTTCCACGTGTCGTGAACTTGTGGGAGTTAAAATATTGTCATGTTATAAATATGCGCTTGTAGATGTGTCTCTAATTAAGAGTAGAAGGGACCGTTCCATCTGATTACAGTGTATTAGTTGTCTGTCATGGTCTTTAGCTCAGTGCTATGATGGGACTAATCCATGAGGCGAAATAGCTCTGCAGTAGAGAACATGCTCTATAATACTACCAATCAAAACAAAATGCTCTCAGTGGTTTATCATACACATTTAATAATCACAGTGTGCACTATTCACGAGTAGGTATGAAGGAAGAAACATTAGCCCTTCTGTCTTATTATTTAAATCTAAGTCCACTAATAACCTGAATTAAAGTCTTATATCTTATTCTATGGCATATTACATTTTTCACCAGTTTACTCTTGTGTAGGCTCCATCTCTAATTGTCAGTTGTTCCCGAGTTCCTCGGTGAAGACTAGCTGCTATGATGTCTCACATCACATACATTCCACACACAAAGACAAAGAAGAGGGTATTCTGTTTCCCTATATTTCTATAGTACACCCTCTAATAAAGCAGCAGTGTACTGTACTTTCATTTAAAGTTTTTTTTTGCCCAGGCTGCCAAAAAAAAAAAAGAAAAACCCTTTACTTACCTGTCACTTGCCCCTAAAGCCTCCAATAATGCTGCTCCCAGTCTCTGTTATGCTCAACCAATCACTGGCTGACAACGATTGGCTATGATTGGCTAAGTAGCAATGTGACGTATTGGGCGTATTGGGCCCCACCACCAAGAAGTGAAGTTCACCGTAATGTCTGCTTGACAAATTGCTGCTTATCCAATCACTGGCCGCAGCAGTGTCTCGCCTCAGCTAGTGATTGGCTGAAAGGCACTTTGACATATTGGGCCTCAGCACCACAAATGTAGACAGACCTACCAGGGACAGAGAGAAAGGTAAGTATACTTTTTTTTTGGTATATGACATTTTTCACCAGTTTATTCCTCTGTAGGCACCATCTCTAATTGTCAGTTGTTCCCGAATTCCTCAGTGAAGATTATCTGCTATGATGTATATTCCACATACATTCCACACACAAAGAGGATATCCTGTTTCCTATATTTCTATAGTGCACCCTCAAGTACAGCAGCATGCAGGACATTGTAGAGCAGTACTGAACAATGTAAGCTGTGATTCAAGCACTAGTGTGAGACATGACACTCACTACAAGCTGGCTCTGTCTCATCCCCTGTCCGTAGACTTCTATGAGCAACATGTAACCAGATTCCTCAGTAAGCTGTCCACTTCAGTGAGTGATGAATTTAGGAGGAGTGATGAGATTATAGAAGGAAAAGAGCCTGAGAAGTGGATAAAGATATATTTCATATATATTACAAAGTTTCTTATAGTCACTACTATTATTCTTTTGTAAAAAGTTTTGTGAAATGACAATAAGAGTTTAAAAGGGTACTCCAGCTCTAGACATCTTTTCCCCTATCCAAAGGATAGGAGATAAGATGTCTGATTGTGGGGGGTCTGACTGCTGGAACTTTGACGTTCTGAATGCTGGTTTCGGCCGTGGTCATGACCTCACGCCACACCCCCGGGGGGGCTGGTCCGGAGATCAGACGTCTTATTTTTGGATAGGGGATAAGATGTCTAGGGGAGGAGTACCTCTTTAAAGGAGTACTAAGGTGGAAAACTTTTTTTTTTTTTTTATCAACTGATGCCAGAAAGTTAAATAGATTTGTAAATTACTTCTATTAAAAAATATTAATCCTTCCAGTAGTTATTAGCAGCTGAATACTACATAGTAAATTCTTTTATTTTTGGATTTCTTTTCTGTCACGACCACAGTGCTCTCTGCTGATACATCTGTCCAGAGCAGGAGAAGATCCCCATAGCAAACATATGCTGTTCTGGACAGTTCCTAAAAGGGACAGAGGTGTCAGCAGAGAGCACTGTGGTCGTGACAGAAAAGAAATCCCAAAAGAAAAGAATTTCCTCTGTAGTATACAGTCGTTAATAAGCACTTGAAGGATTAAGAATTTTTAATAGAAGTAATTTACAAATCTTTTAACTTTCTGGCACCAGTTGATTTAAAAAAAAAGTTTTCCACCGGAGTACCCCTTTAAGCAACTGATTCCTGACTCTTATCTCACTCAAAGGGATCTGGCTGAGAAAGCTGGGGAAGCTGAGGTTGATACTGCTGTTCTAGTTATGTGCACTGAAGGGGATTGCATGGCTGACACAGATGAAGAATCTTGGCTTTCAGTGAATTTTTATAATTTTGTTTAATTTATTTTTTGCAGATTCTTTATCCTGCAAAGCAAATATTTGGTCAGTCAAGAAAAAAACTAATTGATGTATGCATTGTTAGAACCTGCAAACAACCATACAGACCTCGGCTTTCTGGACCTTTTGTATGATTTGCGCAGAGTGAAGAGATTATGCTTAACTGCACTCACAGGATTTCTTTTATTGGTGTTAGGCTTTAAATTACTTAACCAAAGAAGACTCCGCAGAATCCCCACTGCACTGTTCATATTATGGGAATGGATTTTTTGTACTTTTGCATTTATCCTTACCTCTACATTTCTTGTACACTTTTGGGAACATATGCATGCATGTTACTATCTTGTACATTCACAGCACTTATATATTCTCATTTTTGCATAATTAATGCTTTCATAATATATGTTTTTATAGTGATCACAAATAACAATATTATATGATAAACAATGAGCTTTACATTTATATCTTATTTTTCCCATCTCTTATTTTTCCCTCCGTTCTGTTTTCCTACCCCTTTTTTTGCTTGTTTTTTTGGGATGTTCAGCTTCAAATAATATTGGTTATTTCCAAAATGTTGTAGAGTAGAAGTTGAGCAGATAGAGATATCGTTTTCTTGGAAAAGATTTTGTTGAACTTGTCATTTATTGATTTAGATCCCTGCTACAATAACTGAGGGTTTATAAGTTTTTTAGGGAGCTGTTAATCTGATTTTTGACATGTTTGTACAGCCCAGTACCGCTAGTGCAAAATTCTATATTTATATAATTCAATATCCTGTCCTTGAGGGTAAAGTCGGGTGTAGTGAGACCCCCACCCCCTGCCGGCTCTTACATCCTAGCGATCTGAGACTAGACAATTGGAATAATGAAGCCGGGGGCAGGCCGAGGTCGGAATATAGATGAGCCAGGGGAGCCCGGCCAGCCAACTCCCAGTCTCCAATATGCGCTGGAGCGCATTAGGAATAAAGGTATTTACCAACATAACTCTGCACCTCCCAGACGGATTTAAGTGTTAATAAACATTTTAAAGTGGTACATCCACACTATAACAAAGTATACTTTTTTTTTATTAATCATTAAAGGGGTACTCCAGGGAACTTATCAGACACTTATCCTCTCCCCTTGCCACAGGATAGGGGATAAGTGTCTGGTCCCAGTGGTATGACCTTGCGCAATGTCCTCTACAGGCCTCTTCTACTTACCCATACCTGGCATGCTCCGGCCCCCATCTTCCCGTACATGCGCAAGTGACAGCTGCTGAGCCAATCACCGTCCACTGTGATCTCCCTCCTCCGTTGGTGATTGGCTGAGCAGGCTGACACTTGCTCTTGACCTGGAAGGTGGGGGCTGTAGCATGCTGGGAATGGGTAAGTAGACAGGGCCCTGTACAGGAGATCATGAGGGGTTCCAGCAATCATAATCCCTCCCCCTAACGACGATTAGACTTTTGTCCCCTATCCTGTGAATAGGGGAGGTGATAAGTGTCTGATAAGTTCAGTTCCCCGGACTACCCGTTTAATGGTGCAGCATATTGTATACGGGTTTATGCAAGTGAAGAGAGCTGCCTGTCACTTATTGTAGCCGACATCTGAACACAATGCATCAGAAAGCAACAATTACAGCAAGTGCTTTGTGAGCTGCTGATCCCGCTCACCGATGGCTGCTCATCTGGATTCTTCCCAATCTTAGCATCTCCCCCCCTCCCCCCTACATCATGTTGCATCTTTGCATTTTGACTGGAGGGCATTCTCATCCTTGTTCACATTCTTGACGGCTGCAGAGCGTCTTAACAGTCAGGTGCTGAATTTAAACAGTCAAGCGTTGCCGTGGCAACTATGTTTTGCATCTCACTGCTATGGAGACCAAAGTTAAGACACCTAATGTGTCTTATAACTGCAGGATTCCATTTTCTTCTTCTTCTTTTTTTTTTTTTTTTTCTTCTTCCCAGAAACGGCAACTTGAGCACATTATATCAGAGCTGTAGTATGTATGCAGTGGGGAGATGGATGAAATCTAATTGTTATTTGTTACATATATACGGATCTAGCAGAGCTGAATATGTGACTGAATTGCCAGGCATTGCTAAGAAAATACCTGTAAATAACGTTTATGATTATGTTCAATGACAAACTCAGCTCTACTTTGCCCGTCCTGTTTTCTTACCATTGATGCTGTGATATTGTCACACTGGATTTGAGTAACAGAGATCATATCTCTGATAGTTTTGGCAAGAGTCGTGATCTACGATTACCCTCCATAAACATGCATCTCATTTTAACATATGCCGCTGCCAGACATCTTTTTTTCAGTTTCACTGGATTTTCAATATGTTTCTTATTTTCAGTTTCAATGGGTTTCCAATGCATTGTTTCCCAACCAGTGTACCTCCAGCTGCTGCAAAACTACAACTCCCATCATGCCCGGACAGCCAAGGGCTGTCCGGGCATGCTGGGAGTTGTAGTTTTGCAAAATCTGGAGGCATGCCAGTTGGGAAGCACTCATCTCATGCATTAAAATCCAACCTCTCCGGCCTCTTCATTCATTTTCAGAATCCTAAAAATGCAGTTTGCAGCCTGTTCCTAAATTTAGATCCTTCCCATGTGCACAAGACCCTTCCAGTTATACAATTTGAATGTGAGGCCTGTGTGTTCAGGGGTTAAAGGTTTGCTGTGGGTGCTCTGCTTTCTCTCTACACTTGTACACAGCCTGTTCCTAAATTTAGATCCTTCCCATGTGCACGAGACCCTCCCAGTTATACAATTTGAATGTGAGGCCTGTGTGTTCAGGGGTTAAAGGTTTGCTGTGGGTGCTCTGCTTTCTCTCTACACTTGTACACAGCCTATGTGCCCTCCTTGTATGCTCTCCCCTCTGTCCACACTGTGAACAACTCCCTTCTCCATCCTGTTGTTACAAAATTGTCCTTTCCTAACTTATCTCTAAACTCAACATATCCTCCTGAGATGTATGGCATGAGATTACCCGCTTTTCCCAAGAACATGAATTGGTGATTAGTGTTGGGCGCGAATATTCGCATTTAGAATTTTTATTGTGAATATCGCAAATTTGCGAATATTGCGAATGTATTCACTATATATTCGAAATTGAGAATATTCGCTTTTTTTGCATATGCGTAAATGTGAATGTTCGCATATGTTAACCCCTTAAGGACTCAGCGTTTTTCTGTTTTTGCATTTTCATTTTTTCCTCATCCCCTTCTAAAAATCAGAACGCTTTCAATTTTGCACCTAAAAATCCATTTGATGGCTTATTTTTTGTGCCACCAATTCTACTTTGCAGTGACATTAGTCATTTTACCAAAAAATCCACGGCGAAACGGAAAAAAAAATCATTGTGCGGCAAAAATTGAAGAAAAAATTTAATTTTGTAAATTTTGGGGGCTTCCGTTTCTACGCAGTGCATTTTTTGGTCAAAATGACACCTTATCTTTATTCTGTATGTCCATACTGTTAAAATGATACCCTACTTATATAGGTTTGATGTTGTCGTAATTCTGAAAAAAATCATAACTACATGCAGGAAAATGTATACGTTTAAAATTGTCATTTTCTGGGGGGTGCAGCTTTGCTGCAATTGGTGGGGTGGCTGATGTGTGGGAGGGAGAAAAATGACCTCACAAATGCAAACAAGGGATCTTGGAACTTGTAAATGGAGGGAAGGAACCCCAACAGGAAATATAATTTTCAAAAAAAACTATAGCAGCAACATTATGGTGGACTCACAACACAGCCATTTAACCCCAAGACAAGCACCGATCCTTCCTAAGCATGTCCATTACTGTCTGGTAGGTAAGTACTGAAGTCACCTTATAGTGGATAACATGTCCTAGAGACATGTAAAAAGTTTTCATCAGTGGGGGACTGAGTGTTCATACCTCCACTGAGCAGGACAGCAAGCTGGGAGAAGTTTGTGCCTAACCCATTCTGCCAATGCAGTTTTTGAGCCAAAGTCAGAAGTGTATCTGGTAGGACAGAGAAGTATATGTCCTTCCCTTATATTTCCCATTTCCTTTTGAATACACTTATGGCTTTGGCTCAAAAATTGCATTGGCAGCTTTACAAAAGACGCCAGAAAAAAAAAT
Organism: Hyla sarda; assembly: GCF_029499605.1. Lineage (NCBI taxonomy): Eukaryota > Metazoa > Chordata > Amphibia > Anura > Hylidae > Hyla > Hyla sarda. Next base: position 190,547,356 of record NC_079195.1, on the reverse strand, counting down.
CTGCGTTGAAACCTAGCCTAAAGAGGTACCAATATGCCCAGACTAAATACATGAAAAAAATTTACCTCTCACATTCTACCGATGCCTAAGGTATTGTTGTGATCCTTCTCCTGGTTCTGTTACCTGACACGCCATAGTGTAGCTCACTGAATCAGTGGCCACATAGGTGTCCTGCCTTGGCCAGTGATTGGCTAAACGGCATTTGGGCCCAAGAACCAGGAAGAAGACCAGGACCAGGCCGAGTATGTAACATTGCTGAGGCAGGACACTGCTGTGGCCTGCATATTTTTAATAAGCTGCACTGGGGCATGTAGAGTACAAGAACCAGGAAGAGCATCCTATCAGAGGGAAAGGAAGTGCAGGTGGTACAGGTTTATTTTCTTCATGCATTCAGTTTGGACATTTTGGTAAAAAAGATTTTGTTGCTGGAATAAATCTGTAACAGAATTAGAGATTAGTGTGAACACATATATCTGTAACACTGAAAGAGCAGAAAGACTGTCTGATGGATTTCGGTTACCTTTCTTTAAACAGCAGCTAAATGGCAAGAAGTTTTTAAAGAAAACTATTTAGAATGTTGCTACATTTTGTTTTCGCAAAACAAATGTATAATAAGAACATTTCAGTGAAAAGGTGTCCATAGCCTCGAACCTAGCCATTGACATACAGTGCATACAAATGTGTATTGTCAGGGCACTTACAATATTTATTTTCTCACTCGACCCTAAGGCATAGAGAAAGCCCTGGAGCCCCAGTACATAATTGATAAAACCTTACTAAAAGTGATCTCATGGCACCTGCAAAAGATCAGCATGTCATTCTGTATAGGATGTTGCCTACGCATTTAGGCATCTTGCATATGAAATTGTTCTGGCTACTGTAGATACACTATTGTGCTATTAGGGGCATAAACATAATTTTTATTCCATTACAGCATATGTTATAATTGCTGTGGGATTTATGGACTATCCTTAACTCACCTTCCCTTTGGCTGGTGTGAATCTGGTGTAAATAACTAGTAGATTGGGGCACACATCCCTATTCACAACACACTAGATATGTGCAAGCATCCGGCATGCCTCTTTTTAGTCATAAGGATTAATCAGATACACAATGTCTTTCTTTTGACTATGATGACTATGGGCCTCATTTACTAAGAGTGTCGGGTTTTTACTAGTGGGAAATGTTGTTTCAGAGGATTCCTCTCTATTTACTATTGGGAAAAGTCGGGAACATTTTCTCACCAGCTTTTTCTAGGTCGATATTTTCAGCCATTTTCCCACAGGATTTTCTGTGAATTCAATAGTAAATCGGCCAGGTTGTGAAACCACGCCCCTTTTTAGGCCGACCACGCCGCCTTTGCGACAGACCGTGCCTCCTTTTCGGCTTTTTACAGTGCAATGTTGGGTTTGTTGGATTTTCCAGGCGCACACTGGCGCAGACATGTCTCATACACTCTGCACCAAAATAACCAGACAAAAACCTGTCGGTTTCAGCTTAGTAAATGAGGCCCTATGTGTTTTTTGGTCCCCTATATGTACTTTGGTGATGTATCTCTATAACAAGACATCTGTTACTTGAAATGCTTCTTACATGTTGCAATAGATCCTTTAAACCTCCCAGGTATAAGGTGAAGAATGTGATTTCCATTCTTATGCAATACAATTTTTACTTAGCACCATTACGGTTTTTGTTCTTATACTCCATTTATCCATAGCGTTTTAACTGCATTGCTTTTCCTAACACTTTGGCAAGGATTTACTGTATGTTTTAGAAACCCTGGGGAATAGCTTATTGAATGCAGATCCATTAGCGCCCTATGCTGTAATCCATTTGATGTGTAGGTGAATGTAATCTATTGCTCCCTATAAGCAGCCATTTCATCCTGGGGAGAAGATGACTATAGTGTTCTTGAATGGGATCACAGACAGTAAGCTCAGTTACCTATCTCCAGATCCACAATTGTTCCTAGCATTTCCCCTACCCTGGACATTCTTTAGATTCAGTTTTCTGCCTTACAGTCTATTCACATGGCAGAATTCTGCCTGAAATGAAAGCCCAATACACTTCTATGGGATTCCGCACTCCTGTTGACACTTTGGAAATCCAGCTATTCAGATTTTGTATGTTTGTCCACTGACAAAGAAATGATCAATCTATAATTTTTATGGTCAGTTTATTTAGACAGTGAGAGACAAAATAACAACAAAAAAACTCAAAAGAACAAAACTAAAAAAAACACATTTGAAATAAGTTATGAATTGATTTTCATTTTCATTAGGATTTTACCCCTATGCAAAACATGACTTTGTAAGTGGTGGCAAAACCTTTGTTGGCAATCATAGATGTTTCTTGTAGTTGCAAACATCTCAGGAGGGATTTTGTCTCACTCCTCTTAGCAGATCCTCTTCATGTCATTAAGGTTTTAGTCTGACAATTGGAAACTCTAACCTCCAGCTCCTACCATAGATTTTCTATAAGGGCTGGAGACTGGCTTTGCCACCTCAGGAACTTAATGTGCTTCTTTTTGAGCCACCCCTATGTTTCTTTGACTGTGTATTATGAATCATTGCTGGAATACATATTCACAACCCATTTGGATGCCCTGGCTGATGGAAGGAGGTTTTCACCCAAGATTTGATGCAGGGCCATTTGAAGGAATTTGGGGGCCCCAAGCAAAATGGATATGGTGGCCCCCCCCCTTGATGTTCATGCACGTCACGCTCTAGGGCCAGCGTCAGGACGTAGTAACGGCAGCCATTGAATGCTGGGAGCGCGACGTGAGCAAACGTCGATACGAGGCTCCCACATTAGGTGCAGCACAGTTCCCCCACGTTAGGTGCGGCACAGTTCCCCCCACGTTAGGTGCGGCACAGTTCCTCCCACATTAGGTGCAGCAGAGTTCTCCACACATTAGGTGCAGCAGTGTTCTCCCCACATTAGGCTAGCAGTGTTGCCCCACATTAGGTGCAGTATAGTAGTTCCCCCACATACTCTACATGCATCATACACACACACACACATACTGTACATATTACATACTGTACATGCATGCTTCATACACACACAACACATACTGTACACATTACATACTGTACATGCATGCTTCATACACACAGATACTGTACACATTACATACTGTGCATGCATGCTTCATACACACAGATACTGTACACATTACATACTGTACATGCATCATACACACACATACTGTACACATTATATACTGTACATGCATCATACACACACTGTACACATTACATACTGTACATGCATCATACACACACATACACTGTACATATTACATACTGTACATGCATCATACACACACATACTGTACACATTACATACTGTACATGCATCATACACACATACTTTACACATTACTTACTGTATATGCATCATACACACACACTGTACACATTACATACTGTACATGCATCATACGCACACACTGTACACCTTACATACTGTACATGCATCATACGCACACATACTGTACATATTACATACTGTACATGCATCATACACGCACACATACTGTACACATTACATACTGTACATGCATCATACACACACATACTGTACACATTACATACTGAACATGCATCATACACGCACACATACTGTACACATTACATACTGTACATGCATGCTTCATACACACATACTGTACACATTACATACTGTTCATGCATGCTTCATACACACAGATACTGTACACATTACATACTGTGCATGCATGCTTCATACACACAGATTCTGTACACATTACATACTGTACATGCATCATACACACACATACTGTACACATTATATACTGTACATGCATCATACACACACTGTACACATTACATACTGTACATGCATCATACACACACATACACTGTACATATTACATACTGTACATGCATCATACACACACATACTGTACACATTACATACTGTACATGCATCATACACACATACTTTACACATTACTTACTGTATATGCATCATACACACACACTGTACACATTACATACTGTACATGCATCATACACACACACTGTACACATTACATACTGTACATGCATCATACGCACACATACTGTACACATTACATACTGTACATGCATCATACACGCACACATACTGTACACATTACATACTGTACATGCATCATACACACACATACTGTACACATTACATACTGAACATGCATCATACACGCACACATACTGTACACATTACATACTGTACATGCATCATACACACACATACTGTACACATTACATACTGTACATGCATCATACACACATACTGTACACATTACATACTGTACATGCATGCTTCATACACACACACTGTACACATTGCATACTGTACATGCATGCTTCATACACACACAGATACTGTACACATTACATACTGTACATGCATTATATACACATATACTCTACATGCATCATACACACACATACTGTACACATTACATACTGTACATGCATGCTTCATACACACACAGATACTGTACACATTACATACTGTACATGCATTATATACACACATACTGTACACATTACATACTGTACATGCCTCATACATGCAACACACTGTACACATTATATACTGTACATGCTTCATACACACACACATACTGCACACAATACATACTGTACATGCATCATACACACACAGATAGAATAGATCAGTGTTTCCCAACCAGGATGCCTACAGAGGTTGCAAAGCTAAAACTCCCAGCATGCCCAGACAGCCTTTGGCTGTCCGGGCATGCTGGGAGTTGTAGTTTTGCAACAACTAGAGGCCCACTGGTTGAGAAACACTGATATAGATTATTTTATTAGTTTATTTTAAAAAAAATGTCAGACATTCGGGGGCCCTCTTGTTTGACTGGGTGCCTGCGGCCTGGAGCACAAGCTCCAAGAGCACCATTGTTAATCCGGCCCTGGTGATGGGGGGAATTGCCCCGTCGCTACAGGACGGACAAGCACTGGCTGTGCTCGGGGGCCCCCAGCCAGCTCAGGGCCCCAAGCAATTGCTTGGTTTGCCTGTCCTGTAGCGATGGGCCTGATTTGATGGTACGTGGCTCCATCTATTGTCCCTTTGATGCAGTGAAGTTTTCCTGTCCCCTTAGCAGAACCCCCCCTCCCCCAAGCATAATGTTTCCACCTCCATATTTAACAGTTATGATGATGTTCTTGGGTTCATAGACATCCTTCCTCCTACAAACATGTTAACTTGAGTTGATACCAACTTAATCCTTTTACCCAGTTCTCCTCTAAATCATTCAGGTGTTCCCTGGCAAACTTCTGACAGGCCGGGTTTGTAGCCCATTTCAGCCTTATGTAGGTCTACAATCTTGTCCCTGACATTATTGGACTGCTCTTTGGTGATAGTAGAGAGCTTAGAATCTAAATGATTGATTCTGTGGACAGATGCCTTTTATACAGGTAACAAGCTGAGATTAGGAACACTCATTTTAAGAGAGTGCTCCTAATCGCTGCTCGTTACCTGTATGAAAGACACCTGTGAGCCAGAAATATTGCTGATTGATCAAATGCTTATTTCAAATTCAAATCAATTCATAACTTGTGTTTTTTTTTATTTTGTTGTTATTCTGTCTCTTACTGTTCAAATAAACCTACCATTAAACAAGAATTGCAGTGTAAAACACTTATCCCCTATCCGTGCCAATGCCGGTTCCCTGTACGGAAAATCGCGGGGGTCCAAATGGTTGGACCCCCCGCGGATAGGGGATAAGTGTCTTACACTGCAGTACTCCTTTAACCCTTTAAGGACTCAGCCCTTTTTATTTTTTTAATTTTATTTTTACACTTTAATAGTTCCCATAGGGGTCTATTTATAGCAATCATTTGCTTGCTAATACTGTTCAGTGCTATGCATAGGGCATAGCACTGATCAGTGTTAGCGGCGATCTTCTCCTCTGGTCTGCTCGATGTCAGACCAGAGCAGAAGACCCGTGGAAGGCAGCGGAGGCAGGTGAGGGGACCTCCGTTTGCCATTCTGGATGATTGAATCGCCACGGCAGCGCTGCGGGCGATCCGATCATCCATTTTTGTGACCTCACTGGCGCAGATGCCATGATCTGTATTGATCACGGCATCTGAGGGGTTAATAGTGGACATCCGCGCGATCGTGGATGTCGATCATTACAGGTGGGTCCCTGGCTGCTATCAGCAGCCGGGACCTGCCGCGCATGACCCGAGCATCGTTCCGATGCTCGCGGTTATGTATAGGATGTAAATGTATATCCTGGTGCGTTAAGTACCACCTCACCAGTCCATCCTGCGTCACTAAAGGGTTAAAATTGAAGACTGATTTATTTGTCAGTGGGACAACTTACAAAATCAGTAAGAGATCAATTTTTTTTCCCTTTACGACATGATACTAGAGTGCATTCTGTATACAATGAATGTGACGCACCCTCTTCATTGCTCCAGCTCTGCTGTCAGGAATATTTATCTTCTGAATAAACTGTAACCGATAATACTGTAGCTTTCCTGCCACTGAAGCCAAGACGGAGGAAGTGTGACGGCATTGGGTTATTACCTTGCAGTCCTGGCTGGACATTCGTCCTGATTTACCTCACTTTATCTCAGATGTGACAGCAGTGTGATGTAAGTTTTGCAAATTGTCTGAGTACAGATGCTGCATGTACTATTCCTTCCAAGCCCCGGCTAGAAAACAGCTTTTCTCCATCTCCTTCATTTGTTTCTGGTAATAAATTTGAGTCTTGTTCACGTTGTAATAATCTCCATTCATTATTGACTTAAAGGTGCAGCTAATGCCAGTGGGCATACCGATAATCTTACATATATTTAGATTTGCATAGCAAGAGATTTATAGTAAAGCTGAATGATATCCGATAATGTAAAAAAAATTCTTAGAAATCGTTCTTAACCTTCTTTAGAAGAAGCACAGATTAAATGTAGGAGTTCAATGTGCCTTCTCTAGTGCAGCTTTAATTAATGGATTTACTTTAATTAAAATGTTGTCATCTTTGGAAAGGAGTAATATGATACTTAGGAAAGTCATACATTCCCTGATTGTTGGCTTATCAAATAAAGAAAAAAAGCTTAAATGTAGTTTTGCTATTGGCGAGACTATGAGAACATTTACTATATGGAAAAACGAATTGGACCCCCCTCGTAATCATTGAATTCAAGCATTTAATTCAATCCCAGGGTCATAGGGGTATAAAATCCACATATGTAGTGGGTAACACTTTGCCCAGACAATATTTCATTTTCTTATATAGCACCAACATTTTCTGCAGCACAGTACAGAGCTTGTCATCACTCAGATTGGTCTCGTCCCACATTGGGGCTCACAATCTAAATTCATCTATTAGTATGTTTTGGGGTGTCTAAGAAAATCCATGCTAACCATGCAGTGTCTATACAAAGATGTGGTAGCTTGGGGGTGTAGTGTGTAGGTGGTGTAGCTGTGCAGTGATGAAAGGGTGTTGGATTAAACCTTAGCTGTCGTGACGCCAGGGTGCGGGTTATTCCTCTATAGATATATACCCTACTGCCACCCGTCCCAGGAACGACAGGGAGGAATAAAGGATTGTGCACAACCGGAGGTTTAGTAAACTGTAGATAACTTTACTGCAGCTTTTATGCAGGTTGATAACGGCAAACAGTCTATACAGAAGAGTAGTGTGTAAGTTCCTCACAGTTGGTTGGGACCTTGTAGTATATAAACTCTGAGTCTGGAATTACGCTGTTCTGCTGGTTTTAGGGGAATTATTTAGGTCCAGCAGTCACACAGGATTAACGGGTTTTAGATTTGGTAGACTCATGTTTAGTAAGCTGCTGAATTGGTAGGCTTCAGGCCTAGTTTTGTCTTGAAGGTTTGCACAGATCTCCTCTCTCTCTGACAGACTGGAACCCAAGAGAGTGATGATTGTTTTACCGCTCCCTTATATGGAGAGGGGCAGGCTTAGAGCTTATTGGTTCCCACCAGCTGTCAGTCCTTTCACAAAGCTTTATGGTACATCATGTGACCACATCACGTGCCCTGGAAGGTCCTTAAGCTTAACTTAACCTTAGACTTATTAGTCATGTGACATATGGTCCTGTAAGTACTATACATATAATAAAATATATTCAATTATACACATCAAACATCATAAAATTAAAGAAGGAAGAGGTGACAAGAGGTTATACCACTAGGAGGATCCTACCGGTACATAGGAACTCTGACTTTGGGGACTTAGCACACAAGGTACAGTACAAGGTACGGTACCGGGACACCACAAAGAAAATATTGTCCCTTAAAGGGGTTCTCCGGTGCTTACACATCTTATCTCCTATCCAAGGGATAGGGGATAAGATTCCTGATCTCGGGAGTCCCGCAGCTGGGGACGCCTGCGATCATGCACACGTAGCTATCATGCCCCCTCCTGTAGGCTTGCATTGAGGGGCAGAGCGTGACGTCACACGGGGGCGGAGGCGTGACGTCACACGCCGCCGGCCGTGTAGTCTCCTGTAATCAGACCCGGAGCGAACACGCTCCGGGGACTGATTACAAACGGGGTGTTGCATGCATGATCACGGGCATCCCCAGCTGCGGGACTCCCGCGATCAGGCATCTTATCCCCTATCCTTTGGATAGGGGATAAGATGTGTAAGCCCCGGAGAACCCCTTTAAGTACCTACATTGCCCTCTTAGCACTTACACAGCTTGTAGGTCACCCATCGCAGTACAGAAGCCCCTCACCTTTCATTACCTTATGTGCATGTTGGCTAAACTCTCCACTGCGGAAAAGTTCTGCTTCCCTCAGCCAGTAACGTCACTAAAACTAGTTATTTCTCAATTACTTCATAGGTTTTAACTGTACATCAGTTTTCTGATATTTGGAGCTTTGACATTTGGCAGTATAAGGTAAAGGACGAATAGCATCAGACCCTATGACTATGGCCCTATTGGGCATAAATGCATCAGATGGAGTGGTCAGCATGTCAGGGGATTGTTCACATTGTGGTTCTACCAACATACTTTTGGTGAAGAAATAAAAGTGAAGCTTAATAACCAGTGCTGTTCTGTTTTGCTACTTTTGTAAACGGTTGAGAAGAACCAGTGTTACTTGCACAGAGGGAGGTTAGTGGATGCTTTACTGGGCCTTGTTTGGCATGAGGACTTGGATTTTTGGGGAAAGAAGGGACTGCGTATGGTCAGAAAGGGCACATGACTTAAAATGTGACATCATGTGCAAAAAAAAAAATAATGCAAACTATGTTTGTCTAAAGTAAACCAACTATCAGTCGGTCTAAACTCAGATTGGACAGTGCAGACATGGACTACTAAACAGTCTTCAAATACACCAGATAAATAAAGAAACCTTAGCCACTGTTATAAATCTGGCATATTTTGGTATCTAATAATTACATAGTACATGTATCCCATGTGTCGACTATGCTTCAGTGTCCTGGTCTCTTCTTGAAAAATTCTATAATTTTAAACTCACAGTAAAGCCATTGGAGTCTACCTGTTACCACTGGTGTCCAGGGTGAAAAAACATCAAGAACCCTTGCCTATAATTTGTATGATTCTGCTCCTTTGATGGAGCAAAGCAAAGGAAGCAATAGTGAATGCAGTATAATTTGAAGAATCATAAAACTGGATAAAGAAAATGCACTTTTTTTTTAACAACTTCCTAAAACAAATTTATGAAAAACTGATGTCAACCAATGCATTTTATGTCAGTTTTTCCTTTGCACTGATTTGTTTACAATATCTACTGTAAACATTGTATAATTGATTGCTGTTGTTTCAACAAACATTGTATAACTAAAAGTAGAGACGAATATAACAAACTTTGCATCTGTTTTGTTTCTCCCATTTCTCCCATTTATCAGACTTTTCTCATGCTCCTGAATGCCCAAACTTTCATTGACTCGGAAAAACAGCACAATTCCATCTTTTGTTTTCCAGACAGATTGCCAGCTCACTGAGGGATCAGCTTATAGGCTGCCCATACATAACTGTAGAGAGGGGAGGGGTAAGGAGAAAGAAAGAAAAGGTAGGGATTGAAGAATCAATCCGAGACTGCAAAGAGAGTACACAAACAAGTCTACTGTGCGTATTAGATCTCATCCTAGTTCTTTATTCACTGCTAAGATTGCTTGCCTGACCGCCTGATTACTTCTCCACATTGTCCTCCATGCTGCTGCATCTTAGGGTGTGCTGTAAAGACATAGAAGAGTAGAATCTTCTCTTCTGTTTGTGTGCAGTGCATGAGAGCCATCATAGAGCTCAGGGATAACTGGAAATTACAGATGGAGCCTGCAGAGCAAAAATCTAGTAAACATTTTCATATGCAAGGTATATATTGGCCAGAAATAGTGCTGCTTCTCATGTACCCAAATTTGACAGCTTTCCCTGAAAAGTTAGCTGAAATGACAGGTACACTTTAAGTTACTTATTCCATCATATAGAAGACAAGTAGGTGTAGTTATTATCAGCCCACCAGCAGGCTATTGCCCCATACGAAGAACATGAGCCATGCTAATCTATATAGTCTGCATTCTGCTGAGGACTTTGCATGGTGGGGAGTTTGCATTGACGGCATGTGCATTGTAATAAGTAAATTACTGATAATGAAGTTTCCTATTATATACTAGTATGGGGTCGCGGCAGGTAGATCCACATTTTCTTTACTATTTCTTCACTTTTTTTCTCCAGAAAGCAGCACCAAATAAGGTTGTAGAATGAAACTATTTATTTGCATTTTGGGAATCTTGAAGGGCTGGAATTGCCAACTGTTTATTGCTGAGGAGCAGTGGGACTACAGCGCTGGTGGCACTCATTATCAAATCTGCTGCTTATTAAGAAGGTGTTTATTAGTGTTGTGCGCGAATATTCGAATAACAAATTTTTATGATGAATATCGGCACTTCGCAAATATTTATAATATAGCGAAATATATTCATTATGACGAATATTCGTTATTTTTTTTTTCACAGTACACATCATAATGTTGTGTACTGTGTAAATAAAAAGTGATCATCCCTCCCTGCTTCCAGCTTGTGGTCCAAAGAAGGTGAATATGCGAAAATTTGTGAATATAAGCACTTCCAAAGGACACTAATCCCTCCCTTCTTTTAGCTTGTGGGCCAATGAAAAGGATGCAAAAACAGTTGTCAGAGGTTAGCAACATCCCTAGAAACCAATAGGAAAGTAGTTAGTTGACGGATATAATCGCGCATGTACATTTTGCGAATTTCATTAAGAATTTTGCATGGAAAAAAAAGTTCACAAATATGCAAAATTTGCAAATATAGGATGAATATTCGTCTATATATTCACAAAATATCGCAAATTCGAATATGGCCTATGCCACTCATCACTAGTGTTTATGTATATAAAGTGCCTTATTTTGTATCCTGCTGAAAGTAGGTTGGTGATTTCAACAATAAGAGGGGGTCTTAGCCCCTGTACTCCCACCAATTAAAACTTCTGACATATCACTATGACATGTCGTAGGTCTTCGAAAGTGTTAGGTTTCCATTAATGGGCAGATTTTGCTTAGCATACCATGTTCAGATGTCGGCTGTTGTGTGACGTGGTGAAATGTTTCATAGACTAGACAATCAAGCCAAGGCAAGAAGGTCACACTCTATCGAAGCCAGTGAAAATGAATACCATTGTAGGCCCAAATTTCAACATTTACTTAGAAATGTTTGTCAATAAATCACGTATACATCCAGTGGCGGACTGACAACACTCAGGGCCCCCGGACCAAAAAAAGCAAGGGCCCTCAGTTGGCCCCTGGCCACACCTCTGCCCCACCCCTATTCTACCCAAATCCGTCCTCATGCACCACTTCTACATACAAAATAAAATGATATATATAACGTAGGTAAGATAATTTTCCATGACCAATAATACCTGTATATTAGGAGTAAATATATACCACCACACAATAACTTGATAATACCAACATACTGTACTGAATTTCACCACTATACACACACCAGTATTCCCCCATACAGTTCCCAAATAGCGGTAGATACCAGCTGTACACAGGATCTGTATACCATATAAGTGATTATACAGGACCATATAGAGATAGACACCAACTTTATACAGGATGTGTATACCATATAAATGATTACAGTTACATTTGAGGACTCACAATCAACATTTTTTCTGATCAGTGTCGTCCTTTTTCGTTTTCTTCTCTGTCCGCATCAGACCGCCATGTCGACTTCTTCAAGCCAAAACATATGTTAGACAAACATGTTACATTCTGCATTTTTCCAGTGCCCTCCCCTCCTCTACACAATCTCCCCATCTATAGGCACCGAACTGTTATAATGCCCTAGTGCACAGTAAAAAGGCAGGTAGGTAGGTAGCCTGGTAGGTATGTAAGTAGGTGTGTAATTAGGTAGCCTGGTATATAAGTATCCAGGTAACTAGCTAGGTAGTTTTTAATTTAACTAAAATTTATGGCGAAAGCAAATAACAATATTTGTGGGTCAAATTTTCTTTTAAAAACAGCACAGTTTGCACATTTTGGAGGGGTTTGTTACTACACAAAAATTATACATTGGCCCAGATTAATCAAACTGTGTTAGAGAAAAAAATAGAGTGATTTTCCCACAGCAACCAATCACAGCTCAGCTTTCAATTTACTAGAGCTCATTAGCTGAGCTGTGATTGGTTGCTGTGAAAAAATCACTCTATTTTTTCTCTCACACAGGTTGATAAATCTGGGCCATTATCTTTAGGATAATAATAGTATATTATTACAATGATGCCCACATTATATAGGTTTTGTATTATTTTACTACTTTTAAAAAATTATAGCTTTCTGTAGGAAAATTTGTATTCTTCTAATCATCCTCCTACCCCTATAACTTGCATTTTTCTGTATATGGGTCGTCACGCCCCCTGCCATAGACTTGCATTAAGGGGGCGGACCGTGACATCACAAGGGGCAGAGCCATGACATCACGCTGCTCCGTCCCCTGTATCGCCCGTCATTATGCACAGAGCAGACTCGCTCTGTGCAGTAATGATAGAGCGGTGCCGCAGCGGCGATCTTGGGGGTCCCCAGAAGCGGGACCCCGGTTATGTGACATCTTATCCCCTATCCTTTGGATAGGGGATAAGATGTCTAGGGGTGGAGTACTCCTTTAAACTGCGGATCCACTGGCAATGGGCCCTACAGGGTGCCTCTATCTGTGCCTTCTCATAGCAGCAATCCGCCGCTATGAGCAGACATGCTTTGATGTGAGAGTCACCACACGCATGCACAGTATACTTGCACACATCATAGCTGCTCTCAGCCTAGCTCAGGGAGCAGGGGGAGCGGCCGCAATGTCACATCAATGCGTGTCTGCTCAAAGCGGTGGATTGCTGCTATGAGCAGGCACAGATGGAGGTACCCTGTAGGGTCCATTACCGGCGGATCCGCAGCGTAAAATACCCTGCAGATCCGGCCGTGTGAATGAGCCCTTAGGGTACGTTCACACATATAAGATCTGCTGTATATTTTCTGTAGCTGATTTTGTTACCTATTAAAGCTAATGGGTTGCAAAATCAGCTGCACAAAATATGCAGCAAAAAATATGCAGATCTTGTACATGTGAATGTACCCTTAAGGGGTTAATGATAAATAAACAAGCAGTGTGTTCACATGTTGTCACCCCAGTGGGGTCACTTTCCCTCCTCCAGTGTCATCGGTCACAGGTCACCAACAGGTCACCAACAGGTACGAGAACAATTTTTGGGGAAAATCGTGTTTTACCGCGCCATTTTTGCCGTGATTTTTCCCAAAAATTGTTCTGGTAATGTGACCTGTTGGTGACCTGTGGACACTGGAGGAGGGAAAGTGACCCCACTGTGCTGCTACTTTACACCCCCCCCCCCCCAGCCCCAGGTTATACTTCTAGTCAGGGGGGAGAGAGGCAGGACACAGGGACATCACTCACCCTCACTTGAAGCCGCTCTGTGTTCCTGGGAGGCCTGTCAGCTCTCGGCCCCGTCCTCTTCCTGTGCTGGGGGCGGAGCCATCAATGAGTTACCTTTCATCTCTGCGCTGCTGCCTGTCTCTAGGGATATTTACATAGAAAAAAAACATTGGCAGAAAGTAGCGCTTGTCTGACTGGGGATCCGGGACAAGTGTCCTGGATTCTCAGCAGCTGCAGCGGGCCCTTTACCCGGCCGGGCCCTCGGACCACGTCCGAATGGACTGGCCGGTCAGTCCGCCCTTGTATACATCACATAACACATATATAGTTTTATCACACTTGTCTAAATGATAGGTATCGTATTCCAAAGGCATTTTATACCATCCCTCCAAAGATTTGGCAATGAAAGATGCCTTTTTGCATGTTTAATGGCGTTTATTTCCTGAAGTCACCACTGACAGATGACTGGCATCTGGACTGCCCGGCTTTTTGAGTGAATAGACACCTGTTGCATTTTCCAATAAAGCACAGGTGCCCCCTATTCTTACTCTTGTAAATATACACAGAGCTGAAATTATTCATGTCAACTTCAATGTCAACATCAGTTAAGATGAAAACAGAACCAGTTCTCTGTGGAGGGAACGCAACAGCTGTAAGTCCCATTATCCCACCCTTGTAATTGAAAGCTTCACATGAGAAGAAGGGAAAATGTGAAAATTGATCTCTGGAGCATCTCAAAAGAATATCGGCATATCTCCTGTCATAGTGCAGTGCATAGTTTATATTCTGTACAAGAAAGAGGGGTTGGCCACCAATATATATTGATATATAAATTAAATGAATGCAAATTATTCCCTAGTCTCAGAATATGGGAGAATTATCAGTTTGTCAGACTGCTGGAACCCCCACAATAGAGCCCCCTCCCCACCCACTCTGAGTGGTGGTTGCATTCTCCATTCATTCTCTATGGGAGTTTCCAAACTCTGTACTTGGCTAACTTTGGCCAGTAAAAGCGGAACTTCGGGGGAAAAAAAATGTTTTCATCTCAACTGGTACCAGAAAGTTAAACAGATTTGTGAATTACTTCTAATTAAAAAAAAGCTTAACCCTTCCAGTACTTATCAGCTGCTGTATACTACAGATATACTACAGAGAAATTTGTGACATTCTTTCCAGCCTGACCACAGTGCTCTATGCTGACACCTCTGTCCATGTCAGGAACTCTTCAGAGCAGGAGAGGTTTTCTATGGGGATTTGCTTCTAATCTGCACAGTTCCTGGCATGGAAAGAGGTGTCAGCAGAGAGCACTGTTGTCAGACTGGAAAGAACTGCACAATTTTCTCTAGTATACAGCAGCTCAGAAGTACCGAAAGGGTTAAGATTTCTTAATAGAAGTAATTTATAAATCTGTTTAACTTTCTGGCACCAGTTAAATGTATTTGAATATATATTTTTTCCACTTGTTTCCACCGGAGTTCCCATTTAACCCCTTAACGACAATGGACGTAAATGTACGTCATGGTGACGTGGTACTTAGCGCACCGTGACGTACATTTACGCGCCGACATGATCGCGAGAACCGGAGCGGTGCTCGCATCATGCCCTGCAGGTCCCGGCTGATATCAGCAGCCAGGGACCCGCCGGTAATGGCGGACATCCGCGATTGCGTGGATGTCCACCATTAACCCCTCCGATGCCATGATCAATACACATCACGGCATCTGCGGCATTGCGGTAGTTTGAATGGACGATCGCCCGCAGCACTGCCGCGGGGATCCGATCATCCAGCATGGCGGCCGGAGGTCCCCTCACCTTGCTCCGGCCGTGAGATCGAGCAGACCAGAGCAGAACATCACCGATAATACTGAGCAGAGCTGTGTCCTATACATAGCACTGCACAGTATTAGCAATCAACTGATTTCAATGAATAGTCCCCTATGGGGACATAAAAAGTGTAAAAAAAAGTAAAATAAAAAAGTAAAAAAATTTGAAAAATCCCCTCCCCCAATAAAAATTAAAAAAAATAATTAACACACATATTTGGTTTTGCCGCGTGCGTAAAAGTATGAACTATTAAAATATATTGTTAATTATCCCGTACGGTCAACAGCGTAAACGTAAAAAAAAAAGTCAAAAATTGCTGATTTTTTGTCACATTTTATTAAAAAAAAAATTATAGAAAATGAATAAAAAGTAAAACCTAAACATACGGAAAAATGAGAAAGTTATAGGTGGTCAAAATAGGGCAATTTCAAACATACTAATTTTGTTAAAATGGTTTGAGATTTTTTTTAAGCGGTACAATTATAGAAAAGAATATAATGATGGGTATCATTTTAATCGTATTGACCCACAGAATAAATAAAACATGTCATTTTTATCAGAAAGTGTACAGCGTGAAAGCAAAACTTTCCAAAATTTGCTAAGTTGCGGTTTTCTTTTCAATTTTCCCACATTAATAATATTTGCTTGGTTGCACCGTACATTTTATGGTAAAATAAGTGATGTCATTACAAAGTACAATTGGTGACACAAAAAACAAGCCCTCATATGGGTCTGTGGATGGAAATATAAGAGAGTTATGATTTTTAGAAGGCGAGGAGGAAAAAACAAAAATGCAAAAATAAAATTGGTCTGGTCGAAAGGATCTCGGCTGCAGGACCCACATGCTGCGGCTTCCGGCAGCGCTGGAGGCTGTCATCCTAATGCCTCCCGACCACGGTGATGTGAGATCGTGATGTCACGACTCCGCCCCCATGTGATTTCATGCCCAGCCCCCTCAATGCAAGTTTATGGGAGGGAGCGTGACACCCGTCACGCCCCCTCCCATAGACTTGCATTGAGGGGCGGGGCGTCACGCGGGGGCGGAGTTGTGACATCACGATCTCACGCCACCATGGTCGGGAGCCGAAGCCTCCAGTGTTTCCGGAAGCCGCAACAGGTGGGTCCTGTAGCCGAGATCCCAGGGGTCCCCAGCGGCTTTGGATAGGGGATAAGATGTCTAGGGATGGAGTACCCCTTTAACAGACTTTGACAGGGGCGCATCATTAGTATGATAAAGCAATGTAACATAGTTTGTAGGGTTGAAAAAAGACCAGGGTCCATCGAGTTCAACCTAGAACCCTACTGAGTTGATCCAGAGGAAGGCAAAAAACCCCATGAGGCTGATGCTTATTGCTCCATGAGAGAGGAAAGATTCCTTCCCAACTCCAATATGAAATAAATACCTGGATTAATGTCCTATCCCCATAAATCTAGTACCTGTGATATTATATTTCTCTAGCAAAACATCCAGGCCCCCCTTGAACTTGTTTAAGCGAAATGGTTTGATAAATGGCATGCTATCTAGGCCATTCTGACCAAGCTTTTAGGATGAACAGGCTCCAAATGACCCAGACAGATCACCAGTAGGCAGCATTGCTTGATCTGCCAACAAGCAGCATCTACAGTTTCCTTGGCCACCATCCAGACACAGGTGGCATCTTCATTACACACTTCTGTCTCTGCCACGATCCTTTCCAGGTGCCGAGCAGAAGAAAATTTGGTGTCTTGGCGCTCATTCCATGTCCTGCCACTGACAGTCAGTCACAGTCACGTTTGTGGTATTGTGAACAAGAATCCACTAAGGTCTGGGTTGCCCAGGAATGTCTTTGCCAGATTACAACACTTTCTTGGCCTTCGCAGTCACCAGATTTATGGGACCAGCCAAGAAGCCAGCTACAGCAACCTATGAGTGTGTAAGATCTTCAGACCCAGCTGCATCATCTGTGGGCAAATGTGTCACAAGATTCCATACAGAACTAGTCTGCCTCCATACCCAACCGTATCTCATCTTCTATTCAGGCTGGAGGCCAACGGTGTACTAAAGCTTCCTTTAAATGTTACCTTTTCCCCAATAAACTTATCCTTTAGCTCTAATATTGTAATACACATAGATCCTTATTATATTCCCACATGTACAGTTTCATTTAATTTCAACAACTCTTTTTGGTGCATTATATTTTTAGTAAATAAGAGTATATTGGTGTTACTTGGTGCAATTCTATTTGTACAATGAGCTGATTTGAGTGGTAGCTGTAAATAAACACAATGCACATGTAATATAACAGATAACACGTAAATAACAGATATTTGAAGACAAAAATGGCTACGGTATATATAATATAGTTGTCAACCAAACCCTCAGTCAACCAACAACTGGAATTCGGAGAAAAATTGGGATGAGATCCGGCGCCTCCTCCGATATAGTAAGTTGATGATTCGGAAATGAAGATTTAACAAAACTGCCTATATTTAAAAAAGGCTGTTTTATTGGAGGGTGCTCCTAACAACTAACCTACCTGTGCATGATTGGCAAACCAGGAACCAAATTACAGCAGTATTAGGCCTAGGCTTGTAGACTGCTCCCAGGTTAGCTCCAGTGTGAGTAGTCACACATACAATGGGAGAGGGAGGGACAGGCTACAAGCCCCACCCTGGTTGGCTAGATATAGTGCCGGCCTCACAGGTGAAACCTTAATGCTACCCAGTATGATGAAAAGGGTGCATTAGTATAAGCTTTAGACATAAAACAACTTACAATTGCGTGGTCTGCAATGGCAAGAAATACTCAACCCCAAGTGCAGTTGTGCACCTATATTGGGGTGGAGCTCCTGCACTCGTGGTCCGTTGCTATGGGCGATCCCCAGCATAAAATATGCATACAATGGAGGATGCCTGCAAACGGTCACAAGTACCACAAGGGCATCCTACACATGATAAACGTGTGGATGCATGACATTTAAACATTAGACAAATTCACCGATGTGGTCTAAAATGGCAGATAATACTCAACCCCAAGTGCAGTTATGCACTGTAAGCTGGGGTAGAGGTCCTGCATTTATGGACCACAATATAGGTTCACTACTGTGGTAGATGTAACAATGACATTAACTAACCCTCAAAACTGATGTTAAAATTGAGACATTAGCCAGTATATCCTTATATTAAGGACATACCTGAGCCCGCACACCAACGCCAAGGTTTCTCAGATGGTACGGGTTTTACAAGCCCCACCCTGGTTGGCTAGATATAGTGCCGGCCTCACAGGTGAAACCTTAATGCTACCCAGTATGATGAAAAGGGTGCATTAGTATAAGCTTTAGACATAAAACAACTTACAATTGCGTGGTCTGCAATGGCAAGAAATACTCAACCCCAAGTGCTTGTAGCCTGTCCCTCCCTCTCCCATTGTATGTGTGACTACTCACACTGGAGCTAACCTGGGAGCAGTCTACAAGCCTAGGCCTAATACTGCTGTAATTTGGTTCCTGGTTTTGCCTATCATGCACAGGTAGGTTAGTTGTTAGGAGCACCCTCCAATAAAACAGCCTTTTTTAAATATGGCAGTTTTGTTAAATCTTCATTTCCGAATCATCAACTTACTATATCGGAGGAGGCGCCGGATCTCATCCCAATTTTTCTCCCTATTCCTACACATTAGAACCGGACTTGCCAGTCACGGTTAGGGATGCAGAGGCAGCCACCTGCCTAACGCCGCCGTACGCTAGGATCTCGGACCCGGGATACCAACGGCTTCTTGCGATCTGAAGGCTTACAAAGGTGTTGTGCCCGCAGCACAACTAACCACGGTGTCACGATGCCGGCTGGCAGGTAGTGGATCCTCTGTGCCAGAGAGGGATTGGCGTGGACCGTGCTAGTGGACCGGTTCTAAGCCACTACTGGTTTTCACCAGAGCCCGCCGCAAAGCGGGATGGTCTTGCTGCGGCGGTAGTGACCAGGTCGTATCCACTAGCAACGGCTCACCTCTCTGGCTGCTGAAGATAGGCGCGGTACAAGGGAGTAGGCAAAAGCAAGGTCGGACGTAGCAGAAGGTCGGGGCAGGCAGCAAGGATCGTAGTCAGGGGCAACGGCAGAAGGTCTGGAAACACAGGCAAGGAACACACAAGGAACGCTTTCACTGGCACTAAGGCAACAAGATCCGGCGAGGGAGTGAAGGGGAAGTGAGGTGATATAGGGAAGTGCACAGGTGTAACCACTAATTGGAACCACTGCGCCAATCAGCGGCGCAGTGGCCCTTTAAATCGCAGAGACCCGGCGCGCGCGCGCCCTAGGGAGCGGGGCCGCGCGCGCCGGGACAGAACAGACGGAGAGCGAGTCAGGTAGGGGAGCCGGGGTGCGCATCGCGAGCGGGCGCTACCCGCATCGCGAATCGCATCCCGGCTGGCAGCGGAATCGCAGCGCCCCGGGTCAGAGGACGTGACCGGAGCGCTGCCGCGGGGAGAGTGAAGCGAGCGCTCCGGGGAGGAGCGGGGACCCGGAGCGCTCGGCGTAACAGTACCCCCCCCCTTGGGTCTCCCCCTCTTCTTAGAGCCTGAGAACCTGAGGAGCAGACTTTTGTCTAGGATGTTGTCCTCAGGTTCCCAGGATCTCTCTTCAGGACCACAACCCTCCCAGTCCACTAAAAAAAAAATTTTCCCTCTGACCTTTTTGGCAGCTAAGATTTCTTTGACCGAGAAGATGTCCGAGGAGCCGGAAACAGGAGTGGGAGGAACAGACTTGGGAGAAAAACGGTTGAGGATGAGTGGTTTGAGAAGAGAGACGTGAAAGGCATTAGGGATACGAAGAGAGGGAGGAAGAAGAAGTTTATAAGAGACAGGATTAATTTGACACAAAATTTTGAAAGGACCAAGATAGCGTGGTCCCAACTTGTAGCTAGGGACACGGAAGCGGACATATTTAGCGGAGAGCCATACCTTGTCTCCAGGGGAAAAAACGGGGGGAGCTCTTCTTTTCTTATCCGCGAACTTCTTCATGCGTGATGAAGCCTGTAAGAGAGAATTTTGGGTCTCTCTCCATATGATGGAAAGGTCACGAGAAATTTCATCCACAGCGGGCAGACCAGAGGGCAAGGGAGTAGGGAGGGGGGGAAGAGGGTGACGGCCGTACACCACGAAAAATGGGGATTTGGAGGAAGACTCAGAGACCCTGAAGTTATACGAGAATTCGGCCCATGGGAGGAGATCTGCCCAGTCATCCTGGCGGGAGGAAACAAAATGTCGCAAATAATCACCCAAGATCTGGTTAATCCTTTCTACTTGTCCATTGGACTGGGGATGATATGCAGAAGAAAAATTTAATTTAATCTTGAGTTGTTTACAGAGAGCCCTCCAGAATTTAGACACGAATTGGACGCCTCTATCCGAGACAATCTGCGTAGGCAACCCGTGAAGACGAAAAATGTGTACAAAAAATTGTTTAGCCAACTGAGGCGCAGAAGGAAGACCAGGAAGAGGGATGAAATGTGCCATTTTGGAGAATCGATCAACGACCACCCAAATAACAGTGTTGCCACGGGAAGGGGGTAAATCAGTAATAAAATCCATACCAATCAGAGACCAAGGCTGTTCGGGGACAGGCAGAGGATGAAGAAAACCAGCGGGCTTCTGGCGAGGAGTCTTATCCCGGGCACAGATAGTGCAGGCACGCACAAAGTCCACAACATCCGTCTCCAGAGTCGGCCACCAATAGAAGCGGGAGATGAGTTGCACAGATTTCTTGATACCCGCATGACCTGCGAGATGGGAGGAGTGACCCCATTTGAGGATTCCGAGGCGTTGGCGAGGAGAAACAAAGGTCTTTCCTGGAGGAGTCTGCCTGATGGAGGCAGGAGAAGTGGAGATCAGGCGGTCAGGTGGAATGATGTGTTGCGGAGAGAGTTCAACTTCTGAGGCATCCGAGGAACGAGAGAGAGCATCGGCCCTAATGTTCTTATCGGCAGGACGAAAGTGAATCTCAAAATTAAATCGGGCAAAGAACAGAGACCACCGGGCCTGGCGAGGATTCAGCCGTTGGGCAGACTGGAGGTAGGAGAGGTTCTTGTGGTCGGTGTAGATAATAACAGGAGAACTTGATCCCTCCAGCAGATGTCTCCATTCCTCAAGTGCTAATTTAATGTCTAGAAGCTCTCGATCCCCGATGGAGTAGTTCCTCTCCGCTGGAGAGAAGGTCCTAGAGAAAAAACCACAAGTGACAGCATGCCCGGAAGAATTTTTTTGTAGAAGAACAGCTCCAGCTCCCACTGAGGAGGCATCAACCTCCAATAGGAAGGGTTTGGAAGGGTCAGGTCTGGAGAGGACGGGAGCCGAAGAAAAGGCAGACTTGAGTCGTTTAAAGGCGTCTTCTGCTTGAGGAGGCCAGGACTTGGGATCAGCATTTTTTTTGGTTAAAGCCACGATAGGAGCCACAATGGTAGAAAAATGTGGAATAAATTGCCTGTAATAATTGGCGAACCCCAAAAAGCGTTGGATAGCACGGAGTCCGGAGGGGCGTGGCCAATCTAAGACGGCAGAGAGTTTGTCTGGATCCATCTGTAGTCCCTGGCCAGAGACCAAATATCCTAGAAAAGGAAGAGATTGGCATTCAAACCGACATTTCTCAATTTTGGCATAGAGTTGGTTGTCACGAAGTCTCTGAAGAACCATACGGACATGCTGGCGGTGTTCTTCTAGATTGGCAGAAAAAATTAGGATATCGTCCAGATATACAACAACACAGGAGTATAACAGATCACGAAAAATTTCATTGACAAAGTCTTGGAAGACGGCAGGGGCGTTGCACAGTCCAAAGGGCATGACCAGATACTCAAAGTGTCCATCTCTGGTGTTAAATGCCGTTTTCCACTCGTCCCCCTCTCTGATGCGGATGAGGTTATAGGCGCCTCTTAAGTCCAATTTAGTGAAGATGTGGGCACCTTGGAGGCGATCAAAGAGTTCAGAGATGAGGGGTAAGGGGTAGCGGTTCTTAACCGTGATTTTATTAAGACCGCGGTAGTCAATGCAAGGACGTAGGGAGCCATCCTTTTTGGAGACAAAGAAAAATCCGGCTCCGGCAGGAGAGGAGGATTTACGGATAAAGCCCTTTTTTAGATTCTCCTGGACGTATTCGGACATGGCAAGAGTCTCTGGGGCAGAGAGAGGATAAATTCTGCCCCGGGGTGGAGTAGTGCCCGGGAGGAGGTCGATAGGGCAATCATAAGGCCTGTGAGGAGGTAGAGTCTCAGCTTGTTTTTTGCAGAAAACATCCGCGAAGTCCATATAGGCCTTAGGGAGACCGGTTACTGGAGGAACCACAGAGTTACGGCAAGGGTTACTGGGAACCGGTTTTAGACAGTTCTTGGAACAAGAGGACCCCCAACTCTTGATCTCCTCAGTGGACCAATCCAGGGTAGGGGAATGAAGTTGAAGCCAGGGAAGTCCAAGGAGAATTTCCGAGGTGCAATTGGGGAGGACCAAAAGTTCAATCCTCTCATGATGAGATCCGATGCTCATAAGAAGGGGCTCCGTGCGGAAACGTATGGTACAGTCCAATCTTTCATTATTTACACAATTGATGTAGAGGGGTCTGGCGAGACTGGTCACCGGGATGTTGAACCTGTTGACGAGAGAGGCCAAAATAAAATTTCCTGCAGATCCAGAGTCCAAGAAGGCCACTGTAGAGAAGGAGAAGGCAGAGGCAGACATCCGCACAGGCACAGTAAGACGTGGAGAAGCTGAGTAGACATCAAGGACTGTCTCACCTTTGTGCGGAGTCAGCGTACGTCTTTCCAGGCGGGGAGGACGGATAGGACAATCTCTCAGGAAGTGTTCGGTACTAGCACAGTACAGGCAGAGGTTCTCCATACGGCGTCGTGTCCTCTCTTGAGGTGTCAGGCGAGACCGGTCGACCTGCATAGCCTCCACGGCGGGAGGCACAGGAACAGATTGCAGGGGACCAGAGGAGAGAGGAGCCGAGGAGAAGAAACGCCTCGTGCGAACAGAGTCCATATCTTGGCGGAGTTCCTGACGCCTTTCGGAAAAACGCATGTCAATGCGAGTGGCTAGGTGAATAAGTTCATGTAGATTAGCAGGAATTTCTCGTGCGGCCAGAACATCTTTAATGTTGCTGGATAGGCCTTTTTTGAAGGTCGCGCAGAGGGCCTCATTATTCCAGGACAATTCTGAAGCAAGAGTACGGAATTGTACGGCATACTCGCCAACGGAAGAATTACCCTGGACCAGGTTCAACAGGGCAGTCTCAGCAGAAGAGGCTCGGGCAGGTTCCTCAAAGACACTTCGGATTTCCGAGAAGAAGGAGTGTACAGAGGCAGTGACGGGGTCATTGCGGTCCCAGAGCGGTGTGGCCCATGACAGGGCTTTTCCGGACAGAAGGCTGACTACGAAAGCCACCTTAGACCTTTCAGTGGGAAACAGGTCCGACATCATCTCCAGATGCAGGGAACATTGGGAAAGAAAGCCACGGCAAAACTTAGAGTCCCCATCAAATTTATCCGGCAAGGATAAGCGTATCCCAGGAGCGGCCACTCGCTGCGGAGGAGGTGCAGGAGCTGGCGGAGGAGATGACTGCTGAAGCTGTGGTAGTAACTGTTGTAGCATAACGGTCAGTTGAGACAGCTGTTGGCCTTGTTGCGCTATCTGTTGTGACTGCTGGGCGACCACCGTGGTGAGGTCAGCGACAACTGGCAGAGGAACTTCAGCGGGATCCATGGCCGGATCTACTGTCACGATGCCGGCTGGCAGGTAGTGGATCCTCTGTGCCAGAGAGGGATTGGCGTGGACCGTGCTAGTGGACCGGTTCTAAGCCACTACTGGTTTTCACCAGAGCCCGCCGCAAAGCGGGATGGTCTTGCTGCGGCGGTAGTGACCAGGTCGTATCCACTAGCAACGGCTCACCTCTCTGGCTGCTGAAGATAGGCGCGGTACAAGGGAGTAGGCAAAAGCAAGGTCGGACGTAGCAGAAGGTCGGGGCAGGCAGCAAGGATCGTAGTCAGGGGCAACGGCAGAAGGTCTGGAAACACAGGCAAGGAACACACAAGGAACGCTTTCACTGGCACTAAGGCAACAAGATCCGGCGAGGGAGTGAAGGGGAAGTGAGGTGATATAGGGAAGTGCACAGGTGTAACCACTAATTGGAACCACTGCGCCAATCAGCGGCGCAGTGGCCCTTTAAATCGCAGAGACCCGGCGCGCGCGCGCCCTAGGGAGCGGGGCCGCGCGCGCCGGGACAGAACAGACGGAGAGCGAGTCAGGTAGGGGAGCCGGGGTGCGCATCGCGAGCGGGCGCTACCCGCATCGCGAATCGCATCCCGGCTGGCAGCGGAATCGCAGCGCCCCGGGTCAGAGGACGTGACCGGAGCGCTGCCGCGGGGAGAGTGAAGCGAGCGCTCCGGGGAGGAGCGGGGACCCGGAGCGCTCGGCGTAACACACGGTAAGGTGCATCTAACTCGCACGTACCCGCTTTTACTTCAACGGTATCACACCAGTGTCACGATTCGGCTTACGGGTTGTGGATCTGCTGTGTCAGCGAGGGATTGGCGTGGACCGTGCTAGTGGACCGGTTCTAAGAGGCTACTGGTTTTCACCAGAGCCCGCCGCAAAGCGGGATGGTCTTGCTGCGGCAGTAGCAACCAGGTCGTATCCACTAGCAACGGCTCAACCTCGTTGACTGCTGATAAGGCGTGGGACAGAGGGACTAGGCAGAGGCAAGGTCAGACGTAGCAGAAGGTCGGGGGCAGGCGGCAAGGTTCGTAGTCAGGATGGATAGCAGAAGTTCAGGTACACAGGCTTTGGACACACTAAACGCTTTCACTGGCACAAGGCAACAAGATCCGGCAAGGGAGTGCAAGGGAGGAGATCAGATATAGCCAGGGAGCAGATGGAAGCCAATTAAGCTAATTGGGCCAGGCACCAATCATTGGTGCACTGGCCCTTTAAGTCTCAGAGAGCTGGCGCGCGCGCGCCCTAGAGAGCGGAGCCGCGCGCGCCAGCACAAGACAGCAGGGGACCGGGACGGGTAAGTGACCTGGGATGCGATTCGCGAGCGGGCGCGTCCCGCTGTGCGAATCGCATCCCCGACGGCCATGACAGTGCAGCGCTCCCGGTCAGCGGGACTGACCGGGGCGCTGCAGGGAGAAAGACGCCGTGAGCGCTCCGGGGAGGAGGGGGGACCCGGAGCGCTAGGCGTAACAGTACCCCCCCCCTTAGGTCTCCCCTTTTTTTTGTCCGGTAACTGCCCCCCCTGGGATGAGGACACCGGGAAAGAATGGAGGGTTTCCTCAACGGCAGGCAGTGCAGCAGGAGTTGGAATGGGGAGGGAGGGCAGAGGGTGAAGCTTGGCACGGGGCAGGGTGACACAAGGACGGGAGCCATGAGGAGGCACAGAGGCTTGCCTGACGGGACTGGGAGGGGGAGAGAGGCACTTCCTAAGGCAGGCAGAGTCCCAGTTCTTGATCTCCCCGGTGGTCCAATCAAGGGTGGGAGAATGAAGGCGGAGCCATGGCAGACCGAGGAGGACCTCAGAGGTACAGTTGGGGAGAACGAAGAGCTCAATCCTTTCGTGGTGGGGTCCAATACACATCAGGAGGGGTTCTGTGCGGTAACGCACGGTGCAATCCAGTCTGACTCCATTAACCGCGGAAATGTAAAGCGGCTTGACGAGACGGGTTACCGGGATGCGGAATTTATTCACAAATGACTCCAAAATAAAATTACCAGAGGCACCAGAGTCCAAGCAGGCCACGGCTGAGAGGGAGGAGTTGGCTGAAGGAGAAATCCGCACGGGCACCGTGAGACGTGGAGAAGCAGACTTGGAACCAAGAGACACCACACCCACGTGAGCTGGGTGCGTGCGTGCGTTTCCCAGACGTGGAGGACGGATAGGGCAATCCACCAAGAAATGCTCGATACTGGCACAGTAAAGACAGAGATTTTCTTCCCTACGGCGATTCCTCTCTTCCTGGGTCAGGCGAGACCGATCCACTTGCATGGCCTCCTCGGCGGGAGGCCCAGGCGTAGACTGCAAAGGATGCTGTGGGAGAGGTGCCCAGAGATCTAAGTCTTTTTCCTGGCGGAGCTCTTGGTGTCGCTCAGAAAAACGCATGTCAATGCGGGTAGCCAAATGGATGAGTTCTTGGAGGTTGGCAGGAATCTCTCGTGCGGCCAGCACATCCTTGATGCAACTGGATAGGCCTTTTTTAAAGGTCGCGCAGAGAGCCTCGTTATTCCATGATAACTCGGAAGCAAGAGTACGAAATTGGATGGCGTACTCGCCCACTGAAGAATTACCCTGGACCAGGTTCAACAGGGCAGTCTCGGCAGAAGAAGCTCGGGCTGGCTCCTCGAAGACACTCCGGACTTCAGCGAAGAAGGCCTGGACTGAGGCTGTGGCAGGATCATTGCGGTCCCAGAGCGGTGTGGCCCAAGACAAGGCCTTTCCTGAAAGAAGGCTTACTACAAACGCCACCTTAGACCGTTCTGTAGGAAACAAGTCCGACAACATCTCCATATGCAGGGAACACTCAGACAAAAATCCACGGCAGAGTTTAGAGTCCCCATCAAATTTGTCCGGCAGGGACAAGCGGAGGCTAGGAGCGGCCACTCGCTGCGGAGGAGGTGCAGGAGCTGGCGGAGGAGATGGTTGCTGCTGTAGCAGAGGCAGAAGTTGCTGTAACGTGGCGGTCAACTGCGACAGCTGCTGTCCTTGTTGGGCAATTTGCTGCGATTGCTGAGCGACCACCGTGGTAAGGTCAGCGAGACTTGGCAGCGGCACCTCAGCGGGATCCATGGCCGGATCTACTGTCACGATTCGGCTTACGGGTTGTGGATCCGCTGTGTCAGCGAGGGATTGGCGTGGACCGTGCTAGTGGACCGGTTCTAAGAGGCTACTGGTTTTCACAAGAGCCCGCCGCAAAGCGGGATGGTCTTGCTGCGGCAGTAGCAACCAGGTCGTATCCACTAGCAACGGCTCAACCTCGCTGACTGCTGAGAAGGCGTGGGACAGAGGGACTAGGCAGAGGCAAGGTCAGACGTAGCAGAAGGTCGGGGGCAGGCGGCAAGGTTCGTAGTCAGGATGGATAGCAGAAGTTCAGGTACACAGGCTTTGGACACACTAAACGCTTTCACTGGCACAAGGCAACAAGATCCGGCAAGGGAGTGCAAGGGAGGAGATCAGATATAGCCAGGGAGCAGATGGAAGCCAATTAAGCTAATTGGGCCAGGCACCAATCATTGGTGCACTGGCCCTTTAAGTCTCAGAGAGCTGGCGCGCGCGCGCCCTAGAGAGCGGAGCCGCGCGCGCCAGCACAAGACAGCAGGGGACCGGGACGGGTAAGTGACCTGGGATGCGATTCGCAAGCGGGCGCGTCCCGCTGTGCGAATCGCATCCCCGACGGCCATGACAGTGCAGCGCTCCCGGTCAGCGGGACTGACCGGGGCGCTGCAGGGAGAAAGACGCCGTGAGCGCTCCGGGGAGGAGCGGGGACCCGGAGCGCTAGGCGTAACAACCAGGAGCGCGCCTCTCTTTTTTCCTTTTATTTTCAACAACTGGAATTCGACATGCTCAACCTTTTTTGCCTCCAACATCTGCTGGCAGGAACAGTTGGGAGGTCACCATACATATTGATATAGTTGGCTGTTCCCTAGTATGTATGGCCAGGGACATACATAAAACAGTGGATATTTTGCCCAAAAAGACTGTACTCTGGATGTCCTCAAGGCAAGTAAAACTCTTCAATAATCTAGTTTATTTGCTAAATTTGCCAAAATTGGGATCAGACACAAAATTGAGAAAAGAGAGGACCGCCATCTTGCTTTCATTTAATTTCCTTTTTAGAAAAATTGTATTGTGGGTGGTAAATGTGTCTAAACTGGTGTGTGAGCCCCTTGATTCCAAATGCTAATAGCTCATGAAAGCCATTTGGTCATTGGCAGAGTATATCAGATTGGGTGACATCACTGCCCTGTTATGGTGATGTCACTAGTTCCAGAAAATTGAAACCTAGTCCTAATCCAGTCATGTGTTATGTTTGTTTAGTAAATACACACAGTATACACACTGGGCCACAGTACAGTATGTATAACTTCCTCTTGACTACCATAATGTGCCATTTATAATACCTCTTTTTCCAGGGCTCTAGAACCCATACATGACCATACATAACTGTTCCCTGCCCTTTGTAGCTTGCATTATATTTTTTGTAAGTCAACTGTTCTATTTTAGTATTGATAGTAGGGATGAGCGAATCAAATCTGATTCATCCGAATTCGTTACGATTTCAGGAAAAATTCGCTTCGCAACTAATGCGAATATCACCATGATTTGCACGAATTGCTACATTAAACTCCATTTAGTGCGGTCCAGGCTCCAGGGCATCTAAGAGAGTGACAGAAGGCAGTGTGTGTTGCACTGAAAATAATTTTTTACAGAAGCAATTTACCTCAAGCCCAAATCCAATCTAGAAGCACTGATAGGGAAGTGAGAGAGATTGAGAGTGCAATTTTGGGTGTAGTACACAGCGACTATGTGCTGCAGCACTGGTGTGTACAACAACTAAAGAGCTAATAGTAGCCAGTCAGTTAGGGTGATTACAGCACTAAAAGCCACAATCACCTGCCATTAGTGCCTAATACTGGTTGAGTAGCGGAGCATATTGTCCTCTATTAAGTGTAACCTGTGGGTACATAGGTGGTGTACCATTTTGTTTCCTGTTAAAATCTTAAGGGCCTAGTTACTGTGAAAGGCCAGCCAAAAGTACACACCTGCTGCTGTTCTAGACAAATACTGTTTTAAGCTTTGTGGAGCGCTTTGTACTCCCCTCATAAGTGCAAACCACGTACGTACATCTACTGTAAATGGTGTACTATTTTGTTCCTGTTAACGTCTTAAGGTCCTAGTTACTGTGAAAGGCCAGGCAAAAGTACACACCTGATGGTGTTATAAACAAATACTATTTTAAGCATACTGGAGCGCATTGTACTCCCCTTATAAGTGCAGACGATGTAGTACATCTAAGTGGTGTACCATTTTGTTCCTGTTAAAGTCTTAAGGTCCTAGTTACTGTGAAAAGCCAGGCAAAAGTACACACCTGCTGGTGTTGTAGACAAATACTGTTTTAAGCGTACTGGAGCGCATTGTTCTCCCCTCATAAGTGCATACCACGTACATACATCTGGTATGTGGTGTACCATTTCGTCTTAAAAAGGGCAGCCCACACAGGAACCTCTCCCTATTTCCACCTAAAAACCTAGTAATATGGTAGTGTTTGTAGGTTGAAATAGGGAGAGGTTCCTGTGTGGGGCCGCCCTTTTTAGGGCGAGTAACACCTGCCAAGGATTAATAATGCGAGTGTAGGGCCTTACAGGGGATGTTTTTACCCCAACTGGTTACAATGAACCATACGTTGTTCCCTTCCACCTTTTAAAGGTCTTTGCATCACATCAATACTTGGTGGTGTAGGTGGTGTTTTTTTGCACACCTTTCTTTTTGTTTGATCTCAAAACATTTTTGGGTACATATATTTTATCCTAAGAATATTATTAAAAGTTAAGTTTTACTAAATGCATATCCTCAATACTTACTTGTGCACACTAACACTTTTACAAAAGAGACTGTTTTCTTCTGCCTACCTGCCTCAGCTACTATTCTGATCCTGCCACCCACCTGATGCCACACATCTGATGCCAAGTTCTCCCTTTTTCACCCACCTTTTTCACCGGATACTGGTATTGCCACCCACCACCCCACTATGTCACCAGCTCACTTTCAGGACTCCTGATGCTGCTGATGCCACCTCCAGTCTGTCTCATTCTGCTACCATATGTTCTCCTGCTGCTGCCAGCTCCAGGCTGTCTCATACTGCCACCATATTTTCTCCTCATGCTGATGCCAGCTCCAGTCTGTCTCATTCTGCCACCATCTGTTCTCCTCATGCTGCTGCCAGCTCCAGGCTGTTTCATACTGCAACCATATGTTCTCCTCATGCTGGTGCCAGCTCCAGGCTGTCTCATACTGCCACCATATTTTCTCCTCATGCTGATGCCAGCTTCAGGTTGTCTCATTCTGCCACCATCTGTTCTCCTCATGCTGCTGCCAGCTCCAGGCTGTCTCATACTGCAACCATATGTTCTCCTCATGCTGCTGCCAGCTCCAGGCTGTCTCATACTGCCACCATTTTTCTCCTCATGCTGATGCCAGCTCCAGGCTGTCTCATACTGCCACCATATATTCTCCTCATGTTGATGCCAGCTCCAGGCTGTCTCATACTGCAACCATATTTTCTCCTCATGTTGATGCCAGCTCCAGGCTATCTCATTCAGCCACTATATGGTCTCCTCATGCTTCTGCCACCTCCAGGCTGTGTCATTCAGCCACTATATGGTCTCCTCATGCTGCCGCCACCTCCAGGCTCTGTCATTGTGCCGCTCTGCGACAGTGATTCTGATAGCGGTGCCTCTAATCTGCATGTCATATTGAATAACAGTATGATTTCACTAACTCAGCACACACCCTATGCATGTTACAGCAAGGTAAAGTGTTCTACACCCCTATTGAGGCTCTCTGTAGGCCAGAAATAGCCGTTTTTAATAGAGATTTGCCGCAAATTAATCCAGACCGAACTGAATTCGGCAAATCGGACAAATCAAATCTATAAGTTCTTCCAAAATAATTATTGTTCCTATATTTCCACTTTAGGTTGTCATTGATTTAGGTCCAGTCTTTGCCTGTATTCATTGGAGAAAATAATCACACTTGGAGTTTTCCAATAACAAGTGCAGTGTATTAACCTGAGCACATAATAAAGGCTGGGAATGCTGGATCTCTCCTCACCAGCCGGGAGTCCAGATGGTGCAGTCACAAGAGGCTATTGTCTTCTCTAATAGGTATATACTGTATACCATATATCACAAATGATAAATAATAATTATATACAAGATCTGTGATATTTTTATCATTTCACAGGCCAAAGAAATATTCCTTGTAATATTTCAGGTCTCTGAGCTGACACGCCGCAGATTGCTTTAGTAGCCGAGGGTATTTTGGAGCAGTTATCTCATAAGAATGCAATCATTTACCCAATGTATTTGTATTGTACCTTTTGAGAAATGTTTCTATTAGTAGGGTTATCCGACTTTTAAAAGTTACACCCTTTGATACCGACTAACAAGCTGAGGATGTGACTGCTGGGACCCCCACCACTGAGACAGTGCTCCCTTCATTTTCATAGGGGTTGCAAAGATTGCTGAGCTCAGAACTTGACAGTATTCAGAGGAGCCTCTCATTTTTAAGGTCAATGGGGGTCCCAGAGGGCATTTCCTAAAATGTAATAGATGGTAAAATAATTTTAACATTGTAAGCCAATATTTTCTTGATTTCTATTGTACAGAATAGAACACTGCAGTATGCTATGCTCTGATTTGACTTGATTTGACAGAGGTAGCACTCAGCAATGTTTGAAAGTCCCAAAGAGAATTATTGGAGCACTGGCTTGCATGTACATGCTTGCTGCTCCTTCATTCATCCATTCATTTGAAGAACACATTCTTCCCCTGTAGTAAGGATCAGTGGGGATCCAAATGGTTAGACCCCCCCCCCCCCCCCACAATGATGGATAGGATCATATTTGATGATCTGGATGCTTCTCTAATGTGGTCACTGTTTAATAACTGCAACATTAAAATCTGTTAAAGGGTACGTTCACACGCGCGGATTTATAGTGTATTTTACACTGCAAATCTGCTGGTGAAAGCCCGCTCTATGCTGGCTTTACATGTGCCTGCTCATAGCGGCAATACGCCGCTACCAGCAGACACACTGCCATGTGCGAGTCACAGTATACTCGCACATCGCGGGAGCTCTCTGCCGAGCTCAGAGCAGGGAGAGCTGCAGTGTGTCTGCTCGTAGCGGCGTATTGCCGCTACCAGCAGGCACATGTAAAGCGAGCATAGAGCAGGGCCTTCACCATCGGATCCGCAGCTAAATATGCTGCGAAAATCTGCGCGTGTGAATGTACCCTAACACAGGCTTCTCTACTACTAACAAATTCTAAATCTTTCAAAGGCCTCTTGCTGTTTGTCTCCAGTTTGGGTGTGGTTCTGCAGCTCAGTTCCATTGAAATTAGTGGAGTCAAGTTGTAATACCACACTTAAAGTGGAGACAAGGGGGCGCTGTCTTTATATGAAAAAATGCCTGTTTTTTTTGTTTTGTTTTTTATTCCTGGAATAATCCTTTAACTGTTTGACTATTATTGACAACCCAGTAGATTTGCAAAATGAGTTCTATCTCTGTAACGCTGCTGATTGGTTAGCATCGGCATACTGGCTCTTACCTGCAACAGGCAACATTCTCTGTGCCATATTTCTGCTGTGCACCCTGGTCTTTCTCCTCTGGATTCTCTCTTGCTGCTTCTGCCAGTACTACAGTTTCCCCTCTTGCCCCTAGGGGCCGCGTGTGAGCAATGGCTAGAACGTATAGGGCTAGTGTGCTCTCCTTATTGAATCCCCATCCAATCCCTACTGGGCATGACCAATAAGTGGTCACTCCCTTCCTGTGGTGCCTGAGCATTATTGGAGGTTTACTAAAGTGAATGTTCCAACTTGTTTTGTTCCTGTGTACCAGTTTCCTGACTTGTTCCTGACGTCTATAGCCTCACCCCTCTGTACCTGCCTGCCTCTCCTGGAATAGACTCGGATCCCTGACCCTCTGCTCTATTTTTCTTAGCCACACCTGTGCTATACTGCTCTGCTGTCCCACAGCACCAGCTCTGCCGAAACATCTAGTCAGTCAGACTCTGCTGCTGCGCTTATTCTATCTAGCGTCAGCTTTCTCACCCTGCCTATATCCCAGGTGCTTGGCACCAGTATGTTCTGACCTGCTTGGCCAGCTGCCACTTAACAGGACCACTCTTGTGGTAGCGACCTGGTGTATTTCTGCAGCAATGACCAGCTTCCGCATCCTGGAGCGCATAAAGAGTGAAACCAGGGGAACACTTAGATTCTGCTCATAAATTTGTCCCAAAGCTAAACTGATAAATGGCACAGCGGGTCCACACCCACTGGAGCATTGCAATCTCCATGCTGTACAGATACTCTATTTTTGCCTTGGACATCAGTTTCCATTAACAGTGTTCCTTGCATCTGCAGATGACAAAATTGATTCCCCAGATTTGAAATTTGCCACAAATTATAGTAATTTGCGTTTGGCGAATCAATGGAGAAAGAAGTTTAGATTTGCTTATTTCAAATATCACCTTTATGGTACCAACTGAAAGTGGAATATATTGTAAGCAACTCCTGCTAATGCTTTTATACAGTGTATACCTACAATTATTATAATTATAATGTCACTGACCATTAGGGTATTTCTATAGGAAGGGAAAAATATAGGGTAAGAAGGGCAGATTTCTCACCTTTAGCGCGGTACGACTCGCAGTTCGACTCAGTATTGATCTGGAGGTCAGTAACTCCTACAGCAATTCAGCCTCACTGAAAGAGATTTAAAAAAAATATTTTTTTGCACTTTGGATGACAATTGGATTTGTTTCCCGGAACATTTATTATACACTATAGATAGAATTTCATACATTAAAGGTTTTTTCTCTCTTACTTTACAAGATTGAAGCTTCTCTGGCTAGCACCTTTAGTAAGACACCATAAAGTAAACACATTTGAATAAAACTGCTTCTTCAGTAATATTATTTTATGCACATACATATAGATTGTTTCTGAGAATACCCTATAGACATTTTTAAGTTTTTAAGGCTCTGGGTATAGGGTTTTATTCTCTATATTAGGGTTGTGTTAACCTTTGCAACCAATTTAACAGGAACCTGTCATCAGATTTCACATTATATACTGTAACGCGTGGAAATGCATTATGTATTGTAAAATCTTTTTCCTCACCATCCCCAGAAGATGTTCCTGCCAGCAGTGATGGTGAGGAAATTATTTAAAAGTGTCTCCTACAGGCCCTGTAAGTAGTCTACTGGATGGGGAGCTATACTCACCTAGTACCGCTGCTCTGACTGTACTCACACCCCCTCAGAGTGCTTGGTGACCCTTGTCACTGCTCTGCTTCCTAAGCAGATGTAGCAAAGCAATGACGCAGGCCACTCCTTGGCTGTCAATCACACTGAGGGTGCATGATTACAGAGGGGACTCTGTGAGTATAGCTCTCCGCCGAGGGGACTACTTGCGGGATACAGGGGACACTTTCAAACATCACATCCTCACCATCATCTCTCAGGAATTATGAGGAAGAAGATTTTACTATATATATAACATGTTGCCAGCATTATATATGGTAAAATTGTAACCCCTTTAGGACGAAGGGCATACAGGTACGCCCTTGCATCCTGGTACTTAAGGACTGAGGGCGTATCTGTACGCCCTGGTCCTGTTACCAGGGTTTGAAGCGTGCTCATGAGCTGAGCATGCTTCATACCTGGTGGGTTCTGGTTGCTATCAGCAGCCAGGACCCACGGTTAATGCCGGGCATTGCCAATCGGGCACTAATGGCCATTAACCCCTTTGACGCCACGATCTGTCTAAAATGCGAGGTAAATGGTGCCGGTTAACTCAGAGCATCTCATCGGGACATCCGCAAAATCGCAGGTCCTGATCAGCAGAGTTGACTGCAGGAGGGTCCTTACCTGCCTCCTTGCTGTCCAATTAATGCTCAGTGGCTCTGGCCAGCCATGGCAGGCTAGAGCAGCAGAGCACCGATTAGCATTGCAATGTAATAAAAAATAAACATAATCATATGTGGTACTGCCACGTGCGTAAATGTTCGAACTATTAAAATATAAGGTTAGTTAAACCACACAGTTGATGGCATACACCAAAGTCCAAAACTGTGCATTTTTGGTCACTTCCAAATGCCAATTTTTGCCATAAACTAATAAAAGCGAACCCCAGTAGACCCTGCCCTTCTCTAATTCCAACCAATGAACAGCCCAAAATGGAAAAAAAGGTGCAAAGTGTTGCACCAAAACAAATAAAGTCAATAATACATTTGCACCACAGTATGATCCCAAAACCCTAAATACAGCTTTTTAGGTTGTACAGAGCCATATTATGGAAGTGCCCTACAGAGTACAAAATATCTGTGTAGCTTAAGAGAGGTGTCTTATCTTCTTACTGTATATACTTCAATCTATGAAAATGTATGACTATTTAGTTGTACTAGTGTTTTCTTTGACTTTCTGTGATGAAAGAACAAATTCGTCACTCACTAACTACAGCTCATCTGAAGAACCCATTGTGCCATCAGCCTCTATTAAAAGTGCTTCATCAAT
Organism: Hyla sarda; assembly: GCF_029499605.1. NCBI lineage: Eukaryota > Metazoa > Chordata > Amphibia > Anura > Hylidae > Hyla > Hyla sarda. The sequence goes on along the minus strand of NC_079195.1, from coordinate 190,511,284 downwards.
CTATATAAATTAACATAGAACACACTGCAACTCAATTACAAGCACTTCTTCTGCCAATTCAGCTCAGATTCTTTTGTAAGTGGCCAATTCTGCACCGTTACATTACTGGATTGTGTCTTTGTGCTCTTCCTGCCTTGCCCTCTATAACTCAACCTTTTTTTTTAAACTCTAAGGTTATATTCAAATTCAACAAGTGATAATAATTTGTAGAATTTCTTAATATTTATTTATTTATTAATTTTTTATTTTTTACATTTGTGAACGTTTGAAAACAATTCATACAACTAAAATGACATTTTCAGTGTGGGGACTAGAGCCAAGTTCAAATTATAGCTAGTACAGTTGGTGACAAGAGATATTGAGATACAGAGCTAGGGCAGAAAATCTATTAGGTAAAGTAAAACTTTTAACAAACTTTACAATATGTAAATTTTTGGCCACGATACAACTTGGTCTTGACATATTTCATCAGTTTCATCTGAAGGCTCCCACACTAATTTTCAGTTGTCCCTAATCTAGTGGGTGTGCACTAGCTTCTATAGTGTCTACTTTGCGCACACACACACAGGAGACAATCCTGCCCCCCTATACCTCTATAGCACTTCCTCAGCAGCAGTAGTATGGAGAACATTATAAAGCACTACTAATCCATTTAAGCCATGAATCCAGCACTTCTGTTAAATATAAAGCTGGGTTCACATTGTGTTTATCCCGTCAGTCAACAGTATCCGTCATGGTGCCAAGAACTGGATTCCCACATATTCTGTGGCAAACAGCAATGGACTGAACAGAGTCAACTTATTACTCAGCTCAGACCGCTTTCTGCTGCTATACACAAATTTATGGTGACTTAATAGTGCAGCAGACTATCCTATTGAGTCCTGTTAAATCCGCACATACCAGTGAAAAGTGGCCCATACAGCAAGAGTATAGTAACATAGTTCATAAGGTCAAAAAAAGACCAGAGTCCATCAAGTTCAACCTATAACCGTAATGAGTCCCTACTGAGTTGATCCAGAGGAATGCAAAAAAATAAATAAATAAATAAACCTCATACTTGAGGTAAAAATTCATTCCCGTCTCCAAATATGGCATCAGAATTTGTCCATTTTGATTTTTTTGTAGGCGGCACTGTACTTTTTGTACTTCTGGGTTACTGGAGAGTTTACCTTATCTCACTGTATTTCACCTGGCATTTCTTTTTCCTCAGTGAATACAGTGGAGAAGAAAGTCCCCCATTATTATCACATCATTCTGATTTGCTGCCTTGTTTATTTGCCTCGGTAATTGATCTTCTCTTCCATTATGTTTGGTGACTTATAGCAAACCCCTATCAAAATTCTTTTATTTTCATCTCCATATATTTCTACCCATAATGACTCCACATTATCGTTTCCCTCCCGTATATCCTCCCGCAGTGCGGCCTTCAGACTGGACTTTACATAAAGACAAACTCCTCCCCCTTTCTGTTTTGGCGGATCCTTCCTGAATAGACAATCAGGGCTGCCATCAGAAATTTTGGGGCCCCTTACACAGCTCAGGCCTGGGCCCCCTGGACACCCCTCACAGTACCGCCAATTGCACATATCGCGTTACATGTCCTACGACGTATAACATGATACCAGTATCAGCATTACAAATTGGGCTGCTACCCCCATGCATTCTCCCCTTGATCAACCTCCTGTGCCATTTCAACCACTCCCCACTGTGCTATATCATTTGCCACCCCCCTGATCCTCTCCATGCCACTTTATTTTCACTCTCTGATCCCCCTGCCACTTTATTCCCTGCCCTCTGATCCCACCCCCTGCCACTTTATCCCCCCCCTCTGATCCCCCCTGCCACTTTATCCCCCCTCTGATCCCACTGCCACTTTATCCCCCCCCCCCCCCCCGATCCCCCCTGCCACTTTATCCCCCCCTGCCACTTTATTCCCCCCCCCGATCCCCCCCTGCCACTTTATTCCCCCCGACTGATCCCCCCCTGCCACTTTATTCAGAGATAAAGGGGAAGAATTATCAGATCCTGTGCAGAGGGAAAGTGGAGCAGTTGTAGATCGCTTCTTTAATTTTTCAGATGCATTTAAAACAATAAATAAAAAAAGGAACAATCTGGTTGCTATGGGCAACGGCTCCACTTTCCCTCTGCACAGGATTTGATAAATCTCCCCCATTATCTGTGAATTTCATGTGTGTTGTGGCCTCTGATTACTTGTGGTTTTCTCCTGATGCCTCATATACATGTTTATAATTTGGTTGGTGTTAACAAAATAAACTTTTAGCGATATGTGGACCCTTTTTTTGTTTTGTGTAGGTACTTTGTTTTGGAATTTTACCCTTACAGTTACAGTCGCCGGCAGATCAGCCAGATATTGTGGCAGCAGTGGTGGCCGGTCACAGGGGGCTCAGTCATGATTGTGACAGCTGCGACCATGAGATTTATACCACTTGTGTATTACAGCCAGAATACTTTTCATTTTCAACTTTCAGACCTATATGAGGCTTGTTGCTTTTTGTGCCACCAATTTTACTTTGTAATGGCATCAATCATGCTACCATGAAATACACAGTAAAAAAAACGCCATTTTGCAACTTTTGGGGGCTTCCGTTTATACAAAAAGTAGTATACTTAAAATCCTCCTCTTCTGACCCCTATAACTTTAGCATTTCTCCATATACTGGGATGTGTCAGGGCTCATCTTTTGCGCTTTGATCTGTAGTTTTTACTGGTACCATTTTTGTTTTGATGCGACTTTTCGATCGCTTTTTATTTATTTTTTATGGTATATGAAATTACTAAAAATTAGCAATTGTGGACTTTGGTATTTTTGAACAATTATGCCATTGACCGTGTGGGATAATTAACGTTATATTGGAATAGTTTGGACATTTATTTATTGATTCTTAAGTCAATAAATGTGGTGGGTGTGTTAAATGCAGTGTGTGGGAATGATATAGTGCAGTGTTTGCCAAACAATGTATCTCCAGCTGTTGCAAAACTACAACTCCCAGCATGCCCAGACAGCTGTTGGCTTTCTGGGCATACTAGGAGTTGTAGTTTTGTAACAGCTGGAGGCACACTGTTTGGAAAACACAGACATAGTAATTTGTGTGTGAGTATGTAGTATAGGTTACCTTCACATGACACACATTCCCCTATACAGGAACTTCTTCCTGGGCCTCCATTGCATAGTAGTCAGGCTCCTCCCACCCATGTGACTGATCACATGGTAATGACATCACCAAAGGTCCTCTGCCTCCCATACACAGCCCGATGTTCGGCAGTTATCGCTCCATTGTGCTGCTGTCGTCTGTAAGAGCCTTATCCAGGGAGGAGAGGACAGGTGGCAGGAAGTATTTTGCAGCTGCCAGTGAAAGCAGGAGGCAGCTGCTTAAACAGCAGTATTCTGTGCTGGGGCTGCTGCAGGGGGGTGCAGCAGATTGCCCCCCCCCCCTGTGAGATGGGGCCCCTTACTGGAGTACTGGCTGTACCCCCCTGATGGCGGCCCTGTAGACAATAACCCTGTATGTTGACCGCCCAGTCACAGCTATCATGCAACCAAGTCTCTGTTATTCCCACTATGCCATAATCCTCCTCAGACATTATCAACTCCAGTTTGTCAGTTTTATTGGACAGACTTCTGGCATTAGTCAACATGCAATTCAAAGGTGTATGTTTTTTTTTTTTTTTTTACTATGAAGCCTATCCCTATTAACTATTTTAACCCCTCCCTCCGTTCCACCCCAAGGTACATTAATAAGTCCCCCCTCTCTATCTACATTATCTTCCCTCTCGTTGTAGGTTCCCTCGCCTCCAGTCCCTAGTTTAAACACTCCTCCACCCTTCTAGGCATCTTCTCCCCAAGCACAGCTGCACCCTCCCCATTGAGGTGCAGCCTGTCCCTACAGTAGGGCCGGTAACCGACAGCAAAGTAGGCCCAGTTCTCAAAGAATCCAAACCCTTCCTTCCTACACCAGCTTTTGAGCCTCTTGTTTACCTCCCTAATCTCCCGCTGCCTCTCTGGTGTGGCTCGTGGTAGAGGTAATATTTCAGAAAATACTACCTTGGAGGTCCTTGCCTTAAGCTTGCGGCCTAAGTCCCTGAAATAATTTTTAAGGACACTCCACCTACCTCTTACTTTGTCATTGTTGCCAATATGTACCATGACTTCTGGGTCCTCTCCAGCCCCACCCAGCAACCTGTAAACTCATTTTTCTAAGGCAAGGCAGAGGTGGTATGAATTTGCTTTTTTTTAATGCTTGCACATTATTTTTGTGGCTTTTTTTTTTTTTTTTATAAATCTCCACTGCATAGTCAGGAATGAAGTACTGCATTTCACAGTCACTTTTGCCAAAGTTGTCTATTTTGAAATTGCACAATTTTAATTTTTTTTGCACCAAATTTCAGCCAGTAAAATGTCAGGAAGGCAATGATAAATCTCCTCCTAAGGGTCTATTCACACATACAGTATTCTGCGCAGATTTGACGTACAGATTTGATGCACAGGATTTGAAGCTGTGTTCAGTCATTCAGTTTACATTGAAATCTGCAGCAGAATATCCTGTGCATCAAATCTGCGCATCAAATCTGAGCAGAATACTGTATGTGTGAATAGACCCTAAGGGTATAAAAGCAAACTGTAGCATTCCTTGAGCTAATGGTGGTTGCCAAACATATTAAAATCACTTGTTTATGTCTCAGTCAAGTGTCATAGAGGTGGGGCCGACTTTCTCAAGTACCACAACCTGGCACCCCTGTCCATTGATGGCTTCTTGTATCTCATCTCCATTCTGTTCAAGCTGCAATACCAGACACAACCTTTGAACTGGTGTGGTGCAGTTTCTGGAAGGAAGCAGACATGTTTCTTTAAATGGGTATTCCGGCTTTATCCATCTTATCCCCTATACAAAAGATAGGGAATAAGATGTATGATTGCAAGGGTCCCGCCGCTGGGACCATGCAATCTCGGTGCAGCCTCCGGCATTCTGTACCGAGATCGCGGGGGTCCCCACACCCTCTCCATTCATGTCTATGGGAGGGGGCGTGAAGGCCGTCACTCCCCCTCCCATAGACATGAATGGAGGTGGCATGGCAAGACGTCGCGTCTTGGAGGCAGCACTCGGCACAGAATGCCGGGGGCTGCACTGAGATCGCGGGGGTCCCAGCGGCGGGACCCTTGCAATCATACATCTTATCCCCTAACGTTTGGATGTTTAAGGCCAGAATATCCCTTTAATCTTGGACAAGCCCTGAAAGATGTTGTGCTTGTGGAATCCACAGCGCCTCTCTGGTTATGGGGGCTTATGGTTTGGGAACAGCTGTGTTAGAGAATATATTCATGCAACAGGGAACAAAGCGTTAATTTTTAACGTAAATTTGTTTTCCCTTAGTCCTAACAGCAGCACAAGTGGGGTGTTCTGCCCCTGTGAAGCTGGCAGGACGGTGGAATTTTTAATTCCGCCCAAGCAATTTAAATTAATTAGCCCCCCCATAAAAGGCCTCCTCCCCTAGGCCATCTCGCTTAATAACAAGTAACAAAAAAGTTTTAGGGCGGGAAATTTGTGTGCTGCTGTTAGGACTAAGGGAAAACAAATTTACGTTAAAAATTAACGCTTCCCTTACGTCCTAACCAGCAGCACAAGTGGGGACTTAGCGAGTAACAACACAAATAGGGAGGGACTACGGCAGAGTGGCACTTAGGATTGACTGCCCAAAGGCCAACTCTTCCGATCGTTTGGCATTAACCCTGTAATGACTCAAAAAAGTATTGTGGGTGCTCCAAGAAGCAGCAGCACAAATCTGTTCCAGAGGAACAGACCTTTTCTCAGCAAAGGAAGTAGAGACTGCCCTAGTGGAATGGGCAGTGACAAAGGCAGGAGGAGTTAGCTCCTGGACTATGAAGGTCTCTCGGATTGCCTCCTTAATCCACCTACTCAGGGTAGGTTTAGAGGCTTTCAAGCCCTTGTTCTTTCCAGAAAAAGAGACAAGGAGGTGTTCCGACTTCCTGAATTCTCCAGTTCTTGAGATATAGACTCTGAGAGCTCTAGAGATGTCCAGAGTGTGGTCAACCGCTTCTTCAGGAGAGGATGGATTAGGCAGTAGAACTGGAAGAGAAATGACCTGGTTGGTATTGGAGAAAGTCGGAACTTTAGGAAGGAAGGTAGGTAAAAACCTCAACAGGACTCTGTCCTGTAGAAAAACAGTGTAAGGCTCGAAAGCCGAAAGGGCCTGAAGCTCACCCACTCTCTTGGCTGAGGTTATGGCCAATAAAAAAGTGACTTTAAGGGATAAATACCTAAAGTCTACTTCTTCCAGAGGTTCAAAGGGGGGAGCGCATAACCCCCTGAGAACAGTGGTTAAATCCCAACTGGGAATAGGTCTGAGAACTGTAGGTTTAAGTCTTTCAGCCCCTTTGAGGAATCTTCTAACCAGGGATTCTTGTGATAGAGACCTGCCTAGGAAGGCAGAGAGTGCTGCGACCTGAACCTTTAAGGTGGATGGGCTAAGACCCTTGTCAAGGCCATCCTGGAGAAAACGCAGTATTGCAGAAAGAGGAGGATCTGAGGTAACTACCTCTTTCGTTGCACACCATTGAAGGAAAATCTTCTTTATCCTGGAGTAAACCTTGTTTGTAGACTCTGCTCTCGAGTGTGCAATAGTTCTCAAGACCTCCGCAGGAAGCCCACTCCTTAGTAGGGTCCTGTCAATCTCCAGGCTGTCAGATTGAGTCTCCTCAGATCTAGGCAGGAGCCTGTGTTGTGAGACACAAGGTTCTGCACGTGGGGAAGCCTCCAATAACACCCCTGACTCATCCTCATGAGTTGGGTGAACCAAGACCTCTTCGGCCAGAATGGGATGATGGCAATCACTGAGGTCTGGTCTTGCCTGACTTTCATCAATACCCTGGGTATCATGGAAAGTGGAGGGAATATGTAGGCCAGCCTGAACCTCCATGCGATGGACAGAGCGTCTATCGCCACCGGATTGTCCTCCTTGTAAAGGGAACAAAACTTGCTCACTTTGGCATTCAGCCGGGTTGCCATGAGGTCTATTTCTGGTGTACCCCACTTCAGGGTTATCCTCCTGAAGATCTTCTCGTTGAGAGACCATTCTCCCTGGACTGCAAGCCCGCGACTTAGACGATCTGCCACTACGTTGAGATCCCCCTTGATGTGGACTGCAACAAGGTGGGATAGGTTGAGCTCTGCCCATGATAGAATAAGTCCGGTCTCCCTGAGGAGCACTTGGGACTTTGTGCCACCCTGTCTGTTGATATAAGCCACTACAGTGGTGTTGTCTGACCGGACTCTTATTGCTTTCCCTAAGATATGGGGAGCAAAGTGGAGGAGCGCAAGACGAACTGCTCTCAGTTCTCTCATGTTGGATGAGAGTAACCTTTCCTGAGGGGTCCAGTACCCTGAACCGGATGGTCGTCCAGATGGGCTCCCCACCCTAGAAGGGAGGCGTCTGTGGTCAGAGTGATCCACAGAGGTTGAATCAAGGACTTCCCATCTGTCAGGTTCGTCCACCACCTGAGAGAGGCACGGACTTCGGACGACAGGGTGCACTTTTTGTCCAACCCACTGGGGTTGCGATTCCAGGCAGTCAAGACCTGATCTTGGAGAGGTCGGAGGTGCCACAGGGCCCAGGGGACTGCTTCTGCAGACGCTGACATGTGGCCCAACATCTTCATTAGAGTTTTGATGGGCACTCTGCGTGGTACCGACAAAAACTCTGCGGCTCTTATGACGCGCTCTCTCCTTTCTGGGGTGAGAGACAGCGTCATCCGAGAGGAGTCTAGGACAAACCCCAGAAACCTTCTTGAGGTAGATGGGATGATCTCGGATTTTTCCCAATTTATGAGCCACCCTAGGTGTTGAAGAAAATCCAGGGTCAGTTGAAGATGAGCTTGAAGAATGTCTAGAGTCGCGGCTTTTAAAAGCCAGTCGTCTAGATAAGGAACAATCTCTAGGCCTTTTAGTCTTAGAGCAGAGACAACTGGAGCCACCACCTTTGTGAAGGTGTGGGGAGCGGAGGTAATGCCGAACGGTAGAACAGCAAATTGGAAATGCCTTACCATACCTTTTATGGTGACGGCGATTCTTAAGAACTTCCTGTGGGCAGGAAATATAGGGACATGAAGGTATGCATCCTTCAAGTCTATAGTGACCATGAGATCTTGTGGGTTCAGGATACTGACCACCGAGCGAATGGTTTCCATTCTGAACCGCCTTTTCCTTATAAATCGGTTTAGGTAGCGCAGGTCTATTATCATGCGCCAGTCGCCATTTGGTTTGGGAACCAAAAATATCGGGGAGTAGACGCCAGATCCTCTTTGATCTGGGGGAACTTCTTCCAAAGCTTGCTTTTCCAAGTATTGGAGAACTGAGGTTTCTATGACAGCCTGTTTTGGCTGAGGAAGTAACTTTGTTAAGACAAACTTCCTTGGGGGAGGGGAGGTAAATTCTATCCTGTACCCCGACTGAATAACCTTCAGAACCCAGGGATCCTGGATTTCTTGCATCCAGGTTGTAAGGAATAAACTTAAACGTCCTCCTACTGGAGGAGGATGGGCAGATAGATTCTCTGCAACAAACACTTGAGGGGAAGGGAGAGGGAAAACGTTGGTGGATGTCAGTGGAGAGTCATAGCTCGGCCTTCCGGTCTTTACCGCGGCCGCGACCTCCACCACGTTTTTGAAAGGACTGACGTCTCTGGGATCTAGGAGGGCCCTGGGACTTCCCCCCTCTTGCTCTACCTTTACCCCGAAAGGCCTGAACAGGAAGGCACCTGCCTTTTTTGTCAGCATAACCTTCCATTATGCGATCCAGCTCAGAACCAAATAGCCAAGTAGGCTCGAAAGGCATCCCACACAAGTTAAACTTGGAGGTGTTGTCCGCTACCCAAGGGCGTAACCACAAGGGACGTCTGCTAGCAGAAGCGAGTGCCATGGACTTGGCAGCTAGCTTAAGGTGTTGCTGGGAGGCCTCGCAGAGGAAGTCTATACCAAGGAGGAGTGTCTTGAAGCTGTCCAAGATGTCTTCCCTAGGGACATTGTTGTCAATCTCAGTCTGTATGCGCTCCACACGCTCCTTCACGAAGTCAGACACTTCTCCCGAGGCAATAGCCACAGAGGCAGACGCTGATGCTGCTGAATATGTGCGTCTGAGAAGGGAATCCACCTTCCTATCAAGCGGGTCCTGGAGGTTGCTTCCATCATCCGCGGGAACCAAGACTCTCTTGGACAGTTTATTTACTGCCATATCAACCTTAGGAGGTGGCATCCAGGAATCAGATTCCGCGTCCGAGAGAGGGTACATCAACTTGAAGGTACGAGTGACAAGCGCAGGTTTATCTGGGTGCTTCCACTCAGCCTTCATCATCTTTTTGCGTGCATCATTCACCTTGAAAACCCAAGGTTCTCTAGAGGTGGATGCAGAGGCTTCCCCTTGGTCAACATCCTGGTCCCTTGACCGGATGGACCTAAGTAATCTCTGCGTCTTTTCCGCAGGGAAAAGAGGCGGACACATCTTCACCTCAACAGGCTGTTCAGACTGTACAGATGACCTCTGGTCCAATACATCGATCGACATAACGGATTCTTCCGCCACAGAAGGAGGAGTGGATTCAGTTCTAGCTCTTTTGGGAACAAGAGCACTCTTAATTTCAGATATGGAATTTCCCATAAACTCCTTCATCCAGATGAACATGTCCTGGACAGTAGGTTCAGCTGGATTAGGGGGTGGACGGCAACCGGGACACCTGTTATATTCGTAAGCGTCCGGAAGCGGAGTGCCGCAATTGGCGCAAGCTAGATGGCGTTTTTTTGGCGCTAGCCTTACGACCACCAGAGTGTGGGTCACTAGAGGAAGGAGTAGACATGACTCTGGAAAGAAAGAAAATAAGTTAGGGATAATAAACAAAATTATTATCGCCCTAACGCCAAATAGAGAGGGAGAGATACCTATAATGCAGATAGGAGCTCTAACCACTAATGCTAGGCTTATAAATAGGACTAGCTATGATGGCAGCAGAGACAGAATGAAGGTCTCAGCTGTCTTTATATGGGAAAAGGCCCGGAAGCCCCGCCCCCTTCAGAGAAAACCAGCCTGCAAAAGGCTGAAAACCCCCGGAAGGGAATTTTAATAAAAATTATCCACTGAGCCCTTCCCTAACTAGGAAAGGGCTCAAGCCTGACTTTTCACCTAAGTATAAAACTTAAAAGGCAGCGCAAAGCGCTGAAGAAAGTGAGGCCGGGACCGGAAGTCGTCAGATGACGTACTTCCGGTCCACGGCTCGCACAGTGTAATGGAGGCGAGCGTGCGCCGAGACACGTGGGACGCCAGGCGGGTAAGAAAAAAACCGCAGCGGCATCCCTAATGCTATGAGGGATCACCGGATCCTTGTAGCAATAAAATAGTCAAAACAAATAGTTTTAAGATAAACCAGGCCGGAGGCCCAGATAATATAAAGAGAAAAAAACAGGGGGCAGTTGAAAAAGGTACTGCGCCCCAAAAATATCTCCCCAATACAGGGGAGACATCCAGGCAGGCTCCAAAGGAGCCTGCACCGTCCTGCTGTCCTTACACAGGACAGAAAAAAAGCGAGATGGCCTAGGGGAGGAGGCCTTTTATGGGGGGGCTAATTAATTTAAATTGCTTGGGCGGAATTAAAAATTCCACCGTCCTGCCAGCTTCACAGGGGCAGAACACCCCACTTGTGCTGCTGGTTAGGACGTAAGGGAAAGGAGTGTTCTCTTCCATCTGCTGTCAGTGAGATCGCTATATGATTTATATTTTAATCTCGTGCATTGAAGAGAGAACTTAATTACCAGTCGGCTAATTAGGAGACAAGTTCAATGAATTATGGCTTCAGAAAATGAGATCTAAGAGGCCTATAAACACGAGTACTTCACAATAAGACGGCCTCAATAAGGATCATTTTATCTTGTGATTATGTTAAAATATCCAGTCTATTCATGTATATCTAAAGTAGTTTTTAAACTTGAAAAAACTTTACAGATATAAGATTTATGTCAAGATTTTGTAGGGACTATGCCTTAATGGTCCCTGCATTAGAGACTTCTGAATGCGTACCCTCCTAAAAAAAAAATACATATTAATATTAAAGTTGTGGGCTCAACCAATGCTACATCATCATGCAGTCCATGGGGGTATGCCCCCACCCTCCCCCATCCTCAAATGCTTGTTGAAAATGTGACAATGATAGAGCCAAAAACAATAATAAACAGCACAACTAGCGCGAGAGTTGACAATTGGTGCGTTGCGATCTGCAGGGACAGTTGCAGGTCAGCTAAATTCTGACAGGAAGTGAACAGCCCATTCTAACTTAGCTTCTAAGCCCATTCTACAGAGGGACTATAGGCTTATGATTTAGGGGACTGTAAAGGCCAGGGAAGCAAGGAAAACTCAGTCATGTTTCTGGAAAGACTATATGACTGTTGTGGTATGGTACATTGTCCTGCTTAAAGGGGTACTCCGGTGCGTAGACATCTTATCCCCTATCCAAAGGATAGGGGATAAGATGCCTGATTGCGGGAGTCCCGCCGCTGGGGACCCCCGTGATCTTGCATGCGGCACCCCGTTTCATGCTATCACGCCCCTCCCATAGGCTTGCATTGAGGGGCGGAGCATGACATCACACAGGGGCGTTGGCATGACATCACACATCGTCGGCCCTGTGGTCGCAGGTAATCAGATTGATTACAAACGGGGTGCCACGTGCAAGATCACGGGGGTCCCCAGCGGCAGGACTCCCGCGATCAGGCGTCTTATCCCCTATCCTTTGGATAGGGGATAACATGTCTAAGCACCGGAGTACCCCTTTAAAGTATATTTCTGCCACAGAGTGATGGTGCTAATATACCTTTTAAAGGGGTACTCCGCCCTAGACATCTTATCTCCTATCCAAAGGGGGATAAGATGTCTCATCGTGGTGGTCCCGCTGCTGGGGACCCCTGCAATCTCGCATAGCGGCCATCAAGCCCCCTCCCATAGTCTTGCATTGAGGGGGTGGAGTGTGATGTCATGACACTCCGGCCCCTGTATCGTGAGTCATCACGCACGGAGCAAACTTAGCTCCGTGCAATGATGACTCAGGGGGCTGCAGGAGGGATTGCAGGGGATCCCCAGCAGCGGGACCCCTGTGATCAGACATCTTATCCCCTATCCTTTAGATAGAGGATAAGATGTCTAGGGGCGGAGTACCCCTTTAAGCTGTTGGACAAATGTTTGCTTGGTTAATGGTTATCTTCCTGTTCACCCCACACACATGAATACTCAGCTCAGTTGAATGTTTAGGACTTTTACTATATATATTATGGTCCCGCCTGGTTATTTCAAGATAATAGACAGCGGTGGAAGATTTATTGAAAGCAGTCCTGGGAATATCTTTTTCTCTGACCCCTGAACGTGCTCTCCTATTTGTACATATAGAAAAATTCCCAAATCACCAGAGAGCATTGGCATGCAAAAACCAAATTAATACTTGCGAGACATTGGAAATCACATATTTCCCCGGGAATATATGAACTAATTGTGTCAATAAAACACACTTGAAGATTGGAAGAAATATGGGCAGTAGGGAGAGGCCATACCAAACGCTTTCATACAGTCTGGAACCCTTGGAGGACCTACATCAACAGGCATACCAATGACAGAACATTACCTCCTTATTCAGTCATATAACCCATTTCGATCTTATTGAAATATGTATTATTTGACTATATGACTTACCTAGAGGTCACATCCTTTCTTCTATACCATTACTGATAACCCATTGCTGTTGTAGAACCTATTTATGGTAATTGTTATTCTTTATTGCTATGACTTTTCTATCATACTAGGCAATTACTTTTCAAGGTGATCTTAGTAAAATTGTATAGAGCTCATAAAAGCAGATTTCTAAATATAACTTTGTGTACAATATACTGTACTATAGTAGATTGATCTATCTGCTTTATGTGCCACCTTGTTGTATCATTAATTACTTCTTTATATTTTACGTAATACCTTGTGTATCTTTATATACCATGAAAATCTTCAATACAACTTGTTGAACCAGAATGTTTAGGAGTTATAGAGGGGGACAGAAGGAATAAGCAACTGCCAGACAACTCTGATGGTAGCTTGTCAAACGTAAAAGCCAACATGTCAGATTCTAATCTCCGCAGTTATTATGTGTCAGGGGAGAATTTAAAGACCTTCATACACATTTGATGGTTATCTGGCCCCACTGAAATAGGTAGGGTTGGCCACCAATGGAGAAAATTGTGTATGGGAGTCTTAAACAGCCGCCATTAAGGGATAAACTTGATTGTGGTCATTCAGTACGTATGTTAGAACAGTGAAGGACCCATAGAAGTGCTTAGTGTGGTCTTACAATTCATTTTTTCATAACATTGCTGCATCTCAGAACAAGACACCCACCTTTAGCTTTACATCTTCTTAACCCATGGAGAAGTGAGGGGTGGCATTACCATCTGTACTTAAGTGTTTGTGTTTAAGGAGTCATGTGCAAGTTCCCAAAACCCACAGAGGTGGCCAATAAGGCCTAAGCTACCCTTATGTACTGTTAATTTACTGCTTATACTGTGACTATGTGTACTCTGTAGGGCCTGTTTGTTGAGTGATTAGATGTAGTTTAATGTGTGCCTTGTTTTATGTGCTTTTATATATATATTTTTTTATTCTTTTATAATGTTTTTTGCTAATGTTTTGATGTTCTGGGTATGTACTGGGTTAACCAATGCACTACACACATTCCCATAAACTTGTATAGTGAACATTCTAGAGTGGGGGGGGGGGGCATGATCTGAACCCTTTTCTATCTCTGCAGGGAGAGGAAGTTAAGAAAGAGAGAGGAGTCTCCTAACTCCCATCTTCCATAGTTAAGCTGAAAACCCAGGGTTGCTTGGGGTTGAAGTTCTAATCATAAGAGTCTTCTTTGCCCTGATGACTTATTCAAGATCTACTCTAAGAAGAAAAGAGTGGAAAAGAAGCTAAAGTAGGGTGTATAAAGTCTGTGGGGGAGAAGTTGGACACGTGCCCCATAGCTACACTAGGGGGACCCTTTAGAGCTTCAGACAGGGCCTGGGAACTGAGTGGCAGCCCCAACTACATTTTTTCCACACAACTTGCACTAAAAGTGGGCATTATAGCTCAAGAGAAACTTTTTTGGAAATTCATTGGGAGCCAACCAGCATCATCATACCCCTCAAGGAAGAGAGCTTGGGACTAGTGCTACAGTGTAGGCTGGAACCAAGTCTATGAATTCCTTGGACCACAGTATTTTTCCTCACTTCAAGAAGGTCAATCATTGCTTTCTATATTGTAATATAGTAGAATAAATACTATCTCAGGTAAAGAGTCATAAGAATTATTACCACTCCAGTGTCTGACTTGCTATGTGCACCCTTACGTCAAGGGAACCACACATACCATCAGGCTGGGCAAATTATGGGATGTTCCTTTGGGGAATCGTTACCACCTACACCTACTGTACAGCCCATGGAGTGTGCGATGACCCTGCAGAAGCCCTTGTGTTAGTGTGAGCACAACTGTGACTGATGTTCTCCCCATCATCTACTCTACCACTGGTCTTCCATATCCCCCTGAAATAAGTTTCTTTATATCTTTAGATATCACAATGCAAAACAATATAATGCACTAATATACCAACAATTGATTATTCATACCAAATAAGAGAGATAATCTCCTGTGGGAGTGAGGCCAATTGCTATGTAAAAACAAGTTAGGATACATTTCCGCTGTTTAGACCTGATATCTAGAGTACGTGTGTTGACTCGCAGCATGTGAACAGCTTTCATTACCAGATAAACAATACTGCACGGAAGCAAGTCGCGGATTATTTCCACGCAGTTGACTTCCTGTAGTATATGGGCTATGAAAGGTCCTGCTAGCAGAGATCACCTCGCTTCAAAGCCCCGTCTCTCACCACTAACCAATTGAATGTGAAAGAAAACAAAAAAAAAATTACGCAGGTGCAGTTCAGAGAAAATACTGCAGACTTATGTTGCCATGGAGACCTGTAACTAACGCCATCACCAATACAAGGAGTAGACCACTTAGAATGGAAAAAAAACTGTAGATACATGCAGGGTTTGATTTTTACATATCTAGTTGATAACTTAGGTAGAAATTGAGTTTTTTTTTCTTCTGTGATGGTAATTTTTGCGGTAGTCATGATATCTGTATCTAATAATTTACGACAGCAAAAGATGCCACTTATTTCAACAGCATGTCCCATAGGGAACCCCATTTACACCCCAGGAAAATGATCGCAGTTCATCGGTGCTTTTTTGTTGAGAGGGTATTTCAGGATTATTACGTAGAGTCATTCTGTATTCTGCGAAGACAATTTGCTTTCCAGATACACTGTACGTATTCATGCAGCGGTGCCAGATGTGCAGAATGGCATATGATGATCAAACAAGCCTTAAAGCATTTCTTCACTGCTCTTTTATTTAAGACTTTTCCTGGAGAGTCATATCAGTAGCCTGACAGCGCAGAAGCTGAAAGCAGCACTTCTTGTGTTTTCTTCTCTTCCTTTGAATAGTCCGTTCCTTTAAAACGTACATACATTCAGCCTTAACAAAAGTTCCTCTTCATCACAACCCTTCTATGGTCTGTCAAGCTTTGAAATTCCAGCAATTTAGCATTGTAGTTAAAGAAATTCTGATATCATGGAGGCAATTACCCTATGTTCTCTGGTGTGTCCTCTAAGCCGACCTCTTGAGACTACCCTGTGACCCGTGTCTTACCGTAATAAGTATTATAATCAAATATTTGAATTCATGGTGTAAAAAGGATTATGTGGATTTCAGCTGAATCAATCAAAGGTTTGGTCATAATATATTAATGTATCTGTTATCTGGGGCATAAGTGTATTGTTAGATACAGAACTAATATAGTCAATTCATATACAGGGAATAAATCAAAATGGTCATTGACTCTTGGTGATATCACAGCACTACTGCCTCCAAAGGGGCAAGATCAAGAAAAGGGATAGTGTCAACATTGATGGTATGCACACTATTGAAACAAAGCATGTGTATTACAGTGATGACCAATTTATGGCCCTTTAACCTGATATTCTGTAAACTACCCCATTTGTACAGGTTAAGAGGGAATCTATACTCCTCCACATACGCATTTTTAAGGTACTCATATGCCTTATATTTATGTCAGTCGAACCCACCACTGCCTATGGCAGCCAGTCAGCCAGAACAAGCAGCTCTATCATGGCCCACACAGAGGTCTTCAGAAAGGCTGCGATTGTCTTTTCGTGGTCTTATGTCGACTTTATAATCAACGGAGTAGGGCTTTACTGTTTAAGTTGTCCTTGTCACGTAAAATATGTTTGCCACGTAACATTATTATATACATGTCAAAAGTTGGGATTTCAGTGTTCCCAACAGATCAGAAAAAACAGTGGGAATAAGCACGCGGTGGCGTACTTTACTTCCCAGCTCTTGGCAATCTTTGTCTCACTGGTCCATTATAAGTCTATGGGGCAGAGTGACAAAGCTGTTGAGAGCCGGGGAGTAAAGCACATTGCCACAGGATAGGGGATAAGATGTTAGATCGTGGGGGTTAGATTGCAGCTTCCGCATTCGTGATGTCACGCCACACCCCCTCCATTCATGTCTATGGGAGGGTGCCGCAGCAGAGATTGCAGGGGTACCCAGAGGCGGGACCCCCGTGATCTAACATCTTATCCCCTATCCTTTGCATAGGGGGTAAGATGTTTACAGTGGAATACCCCTTTAAATAAATAAAGGAGAGAATTGGGAGTTGAATTATTAAAGAGTCGCTCCCACCATCTTTTTTTTTTTTTTTTTTTCAGTCCCAACCTATTGCCCATCTGTCCCTAACCCCCTTCCTGCCCTAAATTTTTTCTTTTCTACAGCTTAAAAATAGTTTTTGTCTGATTGACAGGCAGGGAGCGAGCACTGGCTGACTGAATTCGGACCGATGCCAGGCCTGGATCAGTCCGAATTCAGCATTGACCTCATCCCGCTCAACAGCTGGCCCTAGGAGGGAGACCCCTAGTGGCCGGATTTTCAAAAGAAACATAAACATATAAAAAAAATCACTAATAAAATATATAAGAAAGATGTTTCAAATCAGTAGTACTATAACATATAAAAAGAAAAGTTTGGTGACAATGCCCACTTGAAGCAGAAAGCAGGCAAAACAGTGTTTTCTGCTTTGTCCTAGAGAACCCAACATATTTGTGTCTAACTTGGACAGCTGATGGGTGCCATGCATTCCTCATTTTACATGTAGTGGCATTGTAGAGGAATTAGTGATCAGGAGATAACATCGGATCACTGGGGAGCCCAGAGGAAGGATGACTTGTTATCAGATTATTTTTTGGGAGACCCGACTAACAAAAAATGGTATGCTAAAAAGAGAACAACACCTCCAAAAGATGAGAGTCCTTTTTTGGTGAGCTGTATAACATATTAGTAATATCACACATGGTTTTTAGATATATTTTTTTACATTTGCCATGTATTCATATGATTGTGTTTCACTAGCTATTATAAATCATACAATGTCTGAACCTGTATTACTGCTTTTCTGCCAATATTCTCTACTATAAGGCTTTGTACAGCACCACATTAGCTCAAAGTGGCTTAGCAATGCAGCATTGTATTGTAACGCCATAAGCCTTCACTTATCACAATAACCTGTCAACTTGTCAGCTTAAAAAAGAGTTTTTGATTCAGTGTCTATAAGGACGCTTTCTCAAGTAATGTTTTGATGTAGTACCTTGGTGCAGTTTTTGAAGCCAATGTCAGCACTCAGCAGTGGATCATAATGGTGGGAAAGTTTCTATTTTTGTTTTATTCAAAAACTGTACCGAAAGACTGCATCATAGGGGTACAGTAATGTGATAGCTCCCTTATGCCTGTTTTACATGAGTATATGGGTATACTAGCTCTGTATTACTAGCTGTATTATTAGCAGCAAAAAATGGTTATAATGCGGATGCAAAATGTGCCTAAGTGAAAGTGACATAAGTACCAGTTCTTGATGGACATTCTAAGATGTCCAGTCACTAGCTACAGTGTTATGACAGTATACACAGCCATGACTACTTCATTACGGTGTCAGCAATGTGAATACAAATTTAAAAAAAAAAAAAAAAGCAACTAGGTTTCAGTCGGCCGACTCCACTTCACAGGCTCACATGGACATCACCGGTTCCAGACCTGATGCAGGGTGCTCGGGCCAATTAAACTTGCAATAGACTTTAGAGAGTTGACTTCAGGCTTGACTATTGGTTGGACTTGACTAATTGTAGTGACAGCAGACATGGACTTTTGACTTACTGGAATGACTGTAGCTTTGCAGCCTTCCAGATGCTGGTCTCTAGCACTGAGATCTCTGGTGTTTACTGTGCTCAGTAGCAGGTGATAAGAGATAATACGGTAGATTGGGGGGTGTAGGGTCAATAGGGTGAAGCTGTGCGGTGATGAAAGGGTGTTGCATTAACCCTTAACTGTCGACGTCAGGGTGCGGGTTCCTCCTCATACATATATATATATATATATATATATATATATATATATCCTACCGCCAATTGTCCCAGGAACGATAGGGAGGAATAAAGGATTGTCCACAACCAGGATTGTAGTAAACTGGAATTAACGTTACTGCAGATTTTATGCAGGATGAAATCAGCAAACCGTCTATGCAGAGGACCAGTACTTAGGCTCCTCACAGGATGGTTGGGACCTTGTAAGGAATAAGCTTTGAGGCTTGTTTTATGCTGTTCCACTGAATTTAGGGGTTTGATTTAGGTTCAGTATTCACATAGGATTTTAGGAGAGAGTTGGATAAACTCACAGTTAGCAAGATGCCGAAAAGATAGGCTTCAGGCCTAGATTTGTCTTGTAGGTAAGCACGGAGCTGTGTTCTCTCTGTTAGTTCGGAACTCAAGAGAGAGATGATTGGAAGCAGCGTCCTTATATGGCAAGTGGGCAGGCTCAAAGCTTATTGGATCCGTAAACCTGTCAGCCCTATTACAAAGGATTGTGGTACATCAGGTGGCACAACCAAGTGACCTGGAAGGTCCTTAACCTTAGCAACACCTTATACAATATACACATTAAATTAAAGAAGGAGGAGACGACTAGGGGTTATCCCATTAAGAGACTTCTATCAGGACGAAGGAACTCTGACTATGGGACTTATGACACAAGGTACTGGACCATGTCCAGTACCTGGACACCACAATAAGAGAGAGAATTGTAATGGCCGCCCCTTTATATAGTGGGGGTGCTGGACCAAAGTCCATTGGTTAAGCTGGTGTTCTCTGGGTAACATCATGTGACAACATAACATGTAACATTCCACAGGTCCTTTAGATCAGTGTTTCCCAACCCAGTCCTCAAGGCACACCAACATTCCAGTTTTTTTCAGTTACTCCATTGGAATAGAACAGGGAAAAATTTTAATCCTGGACTGTTGTTGTGCCTTGAGGACTGGGTTGGGAAACACTGCTTTAGATGAAATTACTGGAGTCCTCCAAAGGTCCTTTGTACTAACTATTCATATGTATACTGACTATACATACAGTACAACAAATAACACTTTGATAACAGCAGGAAGACACTGCAAAAGAGCCCCCAGGTCACTGAGGGACTCAACCTGGCAGGGCCTAAGTGTAGTGCAGGAACATGTCCTGTACTGGGATATTACAAATGTGAAGGAGAAAATGCAAAATCTTTTTTTTTACACTCGCATGTTCTTGTAGACCCAGTTTTTGAATTTTTACAAGGGGTAAAAGGAGAGAAATCACCCTAAAATTTGCAACCCAATTTATCTCAAGTAAGGAAATACCTCATATGTGGATGTTAAGTGCTCCGTGGGTGCACAAGAGGGCTCAGAAGGGAAGGAGCGACAATGGGATTTTGGAGAGTGAGTTTTTCTGAAATGGTTTTTGGGGGCCATGCTACATTTAGGAAGCCCCTATAATGCCAGAACAGCAAAAACAAAACAAAAACAAAAACACGTGACCCCATTTTGGAAACTACACCCCTCAAGGGACGTAACAAGGGTACAGTGAGCCTTAACACCCCACAGGTGTTTGATGATGTTTTGTTAAAGTTGGATGTGTTTCTCCTATTACCCCTTGTGAAAAGAAAAATTTTTGGGTAACACCAGCATTTTAGTGAAAAAAATACAAAAATGTAATTTTCACGTTCAATTTTAACAAAAATTCTCCCAACACCTTTGGGGTGTTAAGGCTCACTATACCCCTTGTTATGTTTCGTGAGGGGTGTAGTTTCCAAAATGGGGTCACATGTGGGTGTTATTTTTTGCATTTATGTCAGAACCGCTGTAAACATCAGCCACCCCTGTGCAAATCACCAATTTAGGCCTCAAATGTACATAGTGCTCTCACTCCTGAGCCTTGTTGTGCACAAGCAGAGCATTTTACGTCCACATATGGGATATTTCCGTACTCAGGAGAAATTGTGTTACAAATTTTTGGGGTCTTTTTTTCCTTTTACTTCTTGTGAAAATGAAAATTATGGGGCAACACCAGCATGTTAGTGTAAATTTTTTTTTTTAAGTGTTAGTGTAAAAAAAAATTTTTTTTTACAATAACATGCTGGAGTAGACCTCAACTTTACCTTTTCATATGGGGTAAAGGGAGAAAAAGCTCCCCAAAATGTGTGAGGCAATTTCTCCCGAGTACTGTTGCCTTGAAATACGACAGGGCTCCGAAGTGAGAGAGCGCCATGCACCTTTGAGGCCTAAATTAGGGATTGCATAGGAACAGACCCGGATGCAAGAAAAACACTTGCCTCCGATACCAAAATTACTCTACGGTAGTGTTTCCCAAACAGGGTTCCTCCAGCTTTTGCAAAACTCCCAGCATGCCCGGACAGTCAATGGCTGTCTGGTAACACTGGGAGTTGTTGTTTTGCAACAGCTGGAGGCTCTGTTTTGGAAACAGTGGTGTACCAGACAGTTCTCATTTTCCCATTTTTATTGTGGGGGGGGGGGGGGGTAAATGTGCAGGGGTATGTCTACATGTTGTGTTTTACTTTTTATTTTGTGTAGTGTAGTGTAGTGTTTTTAGGGCACATTAACATGGGCGGGTTCACAGCAAGTTTCCCGCTGGGAGTTTGAGCTGCAGCGGAAAATTTGCTGCGTCTCAAACTTGCAGTGAGAAACTCATGGTAAACCTCTGCCTCTGTGAATGTAACCTCCAGCTGTTGCAAAACTACAACTTCCAGCATGCCCTTTGGCTGTCATGCATGCTGGGGGTTGTAGTTATGCAACAGCTGGAGGCACCCTGGTTGCAAAACACTGAGAGTTTATTACTTAACTCAAAGTTTTGCAACCAGTGTGCCTCCAACTGTTGCAAAAGTTCAACTCCCAGCATGTACGGACAATCAAAAGGTTTGCTGGGAGTTGTAGTTTGCAACAGGTGGAGGCACACTGGTTGCAAAACACTGAGTTAGGTAGCAAACCTGGTCTGTCAGTGCATGCTGGGAGTTATAGTTTTGAAACAGCAAGAGGAACACCGGTTGGGAAACACTGAGTTAGAAAACAGACAATGTTTCCCAACCAGTGTGCCTCCAGTTGTTGCAAAACTACAGCTCCCAGCATGCCCAGACAGCGGAAGGGCATGTTGGAAGTTGTAGTAATACAACAACTGGAGGAGGACAGTTTGGAGACCACTGTGTCATACCGCCCCATACGTGGAAAAATTAAAAAGTTATAGGGGTCAGAAGATTTTAAATGTATACATTTTCGTGTATGTAGTTGTGATTTTTTTCAGAAGTACGACAAAATCAAACCTATATAAGTAGGGTATCATTTTAATCGTATGGACCTACAGAATAGAGAGAAGGTGTCATTTTTACCGAAAAATGTACTGCGTAGAAATGGAAGTCCCCAAAATTTGCTAAATGTTTTTTTTTTTCTTCAATTTTGTTGCACAATTATTTTTTTTTCCATTTTGCCGTAGATTTTTGGGTAAAATGACTGATGTCATTACAAGGTAGACTTGGTGGTGCAAAAAATAAGCCATCATATGGATTTTTAGGTGCAAAATTGAAAGAATTATGATTTTTTAAATGTAAGATGGAAAAAACGAAACTGGAAACACAGAAAAACTCTGATTCCTTAAAGGGGTACTCCGCCCCTAGACATCTTATCCCCTATCCAAAGGATAGGGGATAAGATGTCAGATCGCCGCGGTCCCGCTGCTGGGGAGCCCCGGGATCCCCTCTGCGGCACCGCGCTATCATTACAGCACAGAGCGAGTTCGCTCTGCACGTAATGACAGGCAATACATTTCAATACAAGTCTATGGGAGGGGGCGTGGCGGTCGTCACGGCCCCTGCCATAGACTTGCATTAAGGGGACGGGCCGTGATGTCACAAGGGGCAGAGCCATGACGTCACGCTGCTCCGTCCCCTGTATCGCCCGTCATTACGTGCAGAGCGAACTCACTCTGTGCTGTAATGATAGCGCGGTGCCGCAGCGGCGATCCCGGGGCTCCACAGCAGCGGGACCGCGGTGATCTGACATCTTATCCCCTATCCTTTGGACAGGAGATAAGATGTCTAGGGGCGGAGTACCCCTTTAAGGGGTTAAACTATTGTACACATCATTCCCACTTATTTCTTAAATATCCATTTTATTAACTCAATCCTGTTTTTCTTTTTCTGGAGTGTTTTTTATGCATGTTGTTTGTTTTCCTAAGCATTTTTTAAGCTCATTTGCATTTCTATATGTTTTCTAAGTACATGTCAAAATGTGCATTTTCACATTAAATTCAATAGAACAAATAATGGCTGTACAATAGGTATATTTGTGTAATTATGTGGCCATTTTACGCCTTAAAGTACACCTCAAAAAATGTGTTTGTGAACATCATCTTGGTACATATAGTATGATATATTATATATTATATTAAATTAGTACATATATTATTTTGTTGAACAGTTGGTTATTTAATAGGTAATTTTTTTTTTTTTTTTTTTTTTTTTGTCATCTCTACCAATGTATGGCGAATAGCTTTACATGTAGAATAAGGTACAGAATATCTGGTATTTTGTACTTATTAGTACTTTTCTCTTCTTTTGCTCACGTCTGTTTTACATTTATTAAAGCTTTTCCTCTTTTCTAAGCGCTGTGTGCACGTCTGCCTACATTTCTACATCTGTCAAGGGATATTGTCCTTGCTTCTGGGGAGTAATGAAGTTATGTTTTTCTGTGCTGCTGAGTGACATGGAATTGGAAATAGTCTTCTCTTCTCTGTATCCTGACAGCTATGGAACAATATAGAAGACAGAAAAATCACAGGACAATGTAGAACTTATTTTAGTGTTTTCTAAATAGGTTTTTAGTTGTTAGGTCCACACACTGCCATCATGTAGTAGTTAGGGCCCCCACACTGTAGGTAGGTCCCCCCTCTCTGGCCCCATATGGTTTTTAGGTCCCCACACTGCCATCATATAGTAGTTAGGGCCACAGACCCTTCACAAAGGCAGAAGGCACTTTACCAGTATCCATGATGTGACATCACGAGGGGCGTGGCCATGACATCACGTCCCCGTACCCAGCATTCTAAATATAGGGATAAGATGTCTAGGGGCAGAGTACCCTTTTAAAGGGGTATTCCGGGCAAAAACATTTTATCCCCTATCCAAAGGATAGGGGATAAGATGTCTGATTGCGGGGGGCCCGCTGCTGAGACCCCCACGATCTCCCTGCAGCACTCGCTTTCTATGCGGGTGCTAAATCTACAGTTTTGGAAACCTCAGAGTTTCAGGGACGTCACACCACTCCCCCTCCATTCATGTCTATGGGAGGGGGCGTGACGGCCATCATGCCCCCTCCCATAGACATGAATAGAGGGGGCGTGGCGTGACGTCATGTCCCCAGTCCCGGAAACCCAGAGGTTTCCGAAACGGGAGATTCAGCACCAGCATAGAATGTGGGTGCTGCAGGGAGATCGCGGGGGTCTCAGCAGCGGGGCCCCTCGCAATCAGACATCTTATCCCCTATCCTTTGGATAAGGGATAAAATGTTTTTGCCCGGAATACCCCTTTAACGATATAGAGAAATGATGGAGCACTGATATAATGTCCAGATGATATTTATTTATTACTGTAGACAGAACATGTTTAATGTCATATGAACATTTAAATCCGTAACTTTCCTATATACTCTAATCCTTGGGGACATACTGTGTATTCACATAAAGACCCACCAGAGCCAGCTGCAGGGACAACCCAGCTTTCCTAGGCTTCTGATTTACACAGGCAGAGGAGACAGAGCAGCTGAGCGAGGGAATAGCCATACCTGCCTGTTACAAAGTGCTCTGCAATGTTCACAGAGGGAACAGCTGATCTTCTACTGTGTCCTCCACAAGTCTCTGGGGGAGATTTATGAAGACCTGTCCAGAGGAAAAGTTGCCCAGTTGCCCATAGCAACCAAACAGATCGCTTCTTTGATTTTTAACAACCCCTCTGCAAAATGAAAGAAGCGATCTGATTGGTTGCTATGGGCAACTCAGCAACTTTTCCTCTGGACAGGATTTGATAAATCTCCCCCTCTGTCTGCAGTCACTGGAGGAAAGAGGGGAGAGTCAGCTGAGTCTCCTTATGTGTGCTGGAGTCGGCTTCATCAATCACTCTAAATCCATAGCTTGTCCACAGGAGAGAGATAGAAGGTGGCAGAAAGTACTTTCAACTTTGTGTGCTTCACTTCAAGGGGTACTCCACTGGAAAACATTTTTTTTTAATCAACTGGCGCCAGAAAGTTAAACAGATTTGTTAATTACTTCTATTAAAAAATCTTAATCCTTCCAGTACTTATCAGCCGCTGTATGAATCACGGGAAGTTATTTTCTTTTTGAATTTTTATTCTGACCACAGTGCTCTCTGCTGACACCTAGGTCCATATCAGGTACTGTCCAGAGCAGGAGAGGTTTGCTATGGGGATTTGCTTCTACTCTGGACAGTTCCTAAAATGGACAGAGGTGTCAGCAGAGAGCACTGTGGTCAGACAGAAAGGAAATTCAAAAAGAAAAGAACTTCCTGTGGAGCATATGGCAGCTCATAAGTACTGGAAGGATTACGATTTTTAAATAGAAGTCATTTACAAATCTGTTTAACTTTCTGGCACCAGTTGATTTAGAAAAAATTTTTTTTTTTTGGGTGGAGTACCCCTTTCAAGGCACACACACAATGAAAAGCTGAAGTGTGACCAGGCCCGAGGCAGCTATCCCTTTTGCCCTGTGTCATGCAGAATAAACACAATTAAAACAGATGGAGAAAATGTCTCTCTTTTTACTTAGTTCAAGTCACACTCCAGTAATAAGAATCCTGCATCTTAAAGGTAGGTGACCAAAGTCTCAAAGGGATCACCCTGAGACTAGACCTGGATGTGGAATGGGGGCCCATGTCTTCCTTTTGTTGAGTCCCATGTGCTCACAGTTTTTTAACGTTACTTTACTAAAGGGGGTCAGTTTACACTGGTTGGCTTGCAGTTAGTTTTCTGAGATTTGTAGTTCTCCTGATGCCCTGCAATGCCCGAAGCTGCAGGGTGCAGGCAACTTTGTTTGTAGTCCACTCAGCTACTCTGATGACTAGGCCTGACCTGAAGCCCATTATGGATAGGAGTGAGGCACTGGCACACTCTTTTAGCTACAACTGCCATATAGAAGATTGTAGTCCTCTCTTCTACTGCCACTCCTGACTGAAATATATTGCACTCTTGACAAGAAATCACCTTAGTTTTGGATTGGTTAATATGGGTAACTTTATTTGCACAGTGTCCTCTCATCCTCTTCTACTCTCTACACACCGTCCAACTAACTCCTCCTGCAGGGATGGACTGACAACTCATGGGGCCCCTGTGAAATAGAGGATCATAGGGCCACTCCATGCGCCAACTCATGTGTGGTGCCACGGGAGTGTTCGGAGAAATACCTGATCACTTCGTGACGCTTGGGCACCATTATCCTATACATGGTCCGAGGTTGGAGATAGTTTCTCCTGGGCCAGACACGGGGGAGTAAATGAACACACCGATGTCAGGTTACGAATAACTGTGTTTACTGAGCTTGGTGTAGATGGTATTACACGGACAGTTGGTTTTGGGTGAGAGAGTGAAGTGTAACCCCTTGAGAGCCCTGTTGCTTTGCTGGGACTTGTGGTGCTTTCACCAAATTGATTAATACTGACTTGTAAGATGGGTATATGAATCCTGGTAGGTAGGGTTCTGTCAAGGTAATGAAGCCTTCTCTGCCGCGCATGAACTTCCACTGGAAGAGTGATCCTTGCAGAATGACCAGATAAAATAGATTTGAGCTAGGCCTTCCCTTGAGGCTTCCACACACAGCACACCTAAACCACACTGTAGCTCAGCATGAGCTCTTACAGGAACTGGGGCAACTCCTCCCCCACTACACTACATAGGGGAAACTTTAGGGGTTCCCATTGGCAGGCAGGGTCACATGAGGTTCACTGTACAGTAACACAGGAATAACATATATACAGTGGTCCCTCAACATACAATGGTAATCCGTTCCAAACGGACCATCGTTTGTTGAAACCATCATATGTTGAGGGATCCGTGCAATGTAAAGTATAGGAGGTCCGGGCATGCTGGGAGTTGTAGTTTTGCCACATCTGGAGGTCCGCAGGTTGAAGACCACTGGTAGAGGAAGTTGTACTCACTTGTCCTCACCGCTCCGGACCGTCACCGCTCGTCATCCGGGATGTCGCCTTCCATCGCTGTCGCCGCGTCCCCAATGCTCCGTCACCGCCATCACATCGCTACGCACGCTGCTCCTATTGGATGACGAGACGGCATGCGCAGCGACGTGATGACAACGATGGAGAGCGCTGACGATGCAGAGAATCCGGAAGAGGATGCACCGGAGCCTCGTCAGCGGACCACATGGGGCACCTTAAACGGCTATCCGATGGCAGCTGAAGCAGTCAGCGCTGCCGGATAGCCGTTTTATGTGATGGCCCCGACATACAAAAGCATCGTATGTTGATGCTGCCTTCAACATGCGATGCCCATCGTGTCTTGAAATGATCGTATGTCAGGGCCATTGTAGGTCGGGGGGTCACTGTACAAATAATACTTTGCAATAAAGTGCGAACACAATTGATATAACAATAAGTCTCTGGTGGGCACAACCCCTTGTGATGCAACGCTGCTCGAAGCAGTCTAAAGCCAAAGGGCAGCCATTGGTGCTGGGACACCACACATGTATAAGCCACACCTTTATAAATGCCCCACCTAACTACAATAAAACAAATATTTTAATACATGAAGAAAATATGGAAAATATTTGTAAAATGAAGAAACAACATAATTTTGCATCTTTATTTATTTATTTTTTTTTTTTTTTTGGGGGGGGGCTTATCTATGCAGTGTATTTTACGGTTCAAATGGCAAGTTATCTTTATTACAGCAATACCCAATTTATATAGGTTTTGATTTATTAAAATTAACTTTTTGTCAGAAAATGTATTTGCTATAACCCTTTTATTTTTCCGTATACAGGGCTGTGTGTGGGTAATTTTTTACGCCATGATCTGTATTTTTTTATTGGTACCATTTTACCGCTTTTATTACTTTTTTTTTTTTTTTTTTGATATATGAACTGACTTAAAATCGGTAATCCTGGGCTTTGGTATTTTTTTTTACATTTACCCTGTTCACTGTGACCCCCTGACATCTCCACTGAGTGCTCAAATACATCGTGCTCAAATACAGGATGTAACTCAGGATCAGTACAGGATAAGTAAATTAATGTATGTACACAGTGACTCCACCAGCAGAATAGCGATTACAGCTCTGGCGTTTACCAGATCTTGCTCCTAATCCTGAGTAGTGTTGAGCGGCATAGGCCATATTCGAATTTGCGAATATTCGCGAATATATGGACGAATATTCGTCATATATTCGCTAAATTCGCATATTCGTAATATTCCCGTTTTATTTCCGCGTATGCGAAAATTAGTATCCACGAAAATTCGCGTATGCGAAAAAATAACATATGCGAAAATTAGCATATACAACAAATTAGCATAATCGAAAATTTGCATATGCTAATTTGCATATATCGCAGGCCAGTCTCACACAGTAGTATTAGAGCCTTCTTTAGACCACACAAGCTGGAAGCAGAGAGGGATGATCACTGTGATGCGCACTGTGAAAAAAAAGCGAATATTCGTAATTTTGAATATATATAGTGCTATATTCGCGAATATTCGTGAATTCGCGAATATGCAATATTCGTATTGCGAATATTCGCGAGCAACACTAATCCTGAGTGACATCCTATAATTAATCTAGGATGTAACTCAGGAATAACATTAGGAGTATACTCCAGAACTGCACTCATTGTTCTGATTGTGGGGTCACTGTGTACAATTACATTACCTACCCTGTACATGGGTATATACTGTATACAGGGACAGAATTATTACCCTCCTACTGAGCCTCCCCCCCCCCCCCTCCACATCATTATGTCACATGATCTTCCTCAAACATCCTTCAGTCACACTCTCTTCTATACTGTTGAGCTCTTACCCAGCATGTACTGGTCACATGATTGTGGCAACATCACTGGTCCTTTACCACCAACATCTAGCAGATACAGAGCAGGTTCTGCTCCTCAGCAACTGCCCAACCACCAGGACTTGCAGGATGCCAACTAGGTGGGGAATTTAGCTGAAAATCTTTTTTTTTTTTTAATTTAGATTAAAAAAAGGAAATAACAGCTGCGTCACCTACAAACTGCTCCCCCCCATCAGGCCAGACCCTTGGGCAGTGCCCAAGTTCCCGACCTGTCAGTCTGCCCCGGTCCTGCTCTATGTACTGTTCCATAAAGGGAATGCTGCAAAGTGACCAGGTGACCCTCAGGCCCCAATAAGAGCCCCAACATTGACCTTTACATAGTGTAGGTGGGGAGGAGCTGGTCAGTTCTATTGTCAGAGAAGAGTGTGTGAGAGGAGTCTAGGAGTTGAAGATCTGAGAAACAGAGTGAGGAGACCTGAATAAAAGTATGCAGCCACGCCAATCTCAGGAAGACCCCAGCACGCAGGTGAAAGTCAAAGCCTAAAGCATATAAATGTTTAATAAGTACATATACATAAATTGATCCAGCTACAATAGCTTCCGCAGGGCCGTTGCGGTTCACTGTAGATAGGTATAAAACAAATAAATATTAAAATGTTATCAAAATATCGGCTTGTCACACACTTCATGTATGGATAAAACACACTATAATAGCAAGTTCATGCCGTTTGAGGGACCAACAGAATTCCACGTGGAACTCCAGATATATCATACAGTTACAGCACATAGAGAAATAAATGGCATAAGCTCCACACACTGGAGTGAACTACCACTGGCTGGAGTGAGAAGGACAAACCACCACAAGCAGGAGCTGAACCGGACAACGCGGTGGGACATATTGCTGCCAACCAGTTAAATGCGGACTATTTTTCATTTACAGGTGGAATATATCATTATAAAGTAGCTACATTTTATATTTGAGCGATCATTACTCATCTTTTGATAAGCAATTACTCCATTCCATCTTTACAGGTGGAATGAACTCGTTATTATATTGTGTTTTATCCATACATGAAGTGTGGGACAAGCCGATATTTTAATTTAATGTTTATATTTATTTGTTTTATACCTTTATACAGTGAACCGCAAGGGCCCTGCGTAAGTTATTGTAATAGGATCAATGTATGTATATGAACTCATTAAACATTTATATGGTTTAGCTGGCTCCAGATATTAATTTAACCATATACCCATAATTTACTCAGCCTAGGCTGAGTGGGACACTGAGGATTGCTCTGCTGGATTTTTCTTTAATACATTATTTTTTTTCCTTTGAGTGAGGAAGTTGCAGTTAACCTCGTGTCTTATACTGTGCGCTCAACTATCTTAATTTTTTTCAGAAAGTTAAAGCTTGGCAGTGAGCACAGTGTCCTTGTGGAGAAAAATAGTCTTCAGTCAGTCAATCAGCACAAAGTCTCTAAATCCAGCGTTGGGCTGTCATAATCACTAATCTGTAGTTTCACCTATTACAAGTCTCAGCAAGGTGACAGGCTCCCCAGGTTCCACCCTGCACCGCCCTCTGCACTAAAGTTGGTATTATCACGGATTTGCTAATTCCTGCAACAGTTGAGATAGTTATCGGTAACCTTGCATCACTGTCATCCTTGTCCCCGTGCTTGGCCTACAAGAAGCTATCTCATTCTCAGATCGTGTAGGTTAACGGTACCCTGGCGTCACATATTTATAAGTGAAAATATATAGGGCCCAAGCTGAGCTTTTGCACCATGAACCTGTAGCTATACCACCTGCAAGGGGACAAAAGTGTTTATGGTATCTTTACCAGTTCGTTAATGCACTACAAGCAAGATTTCAGACATACTGGACTGGAATATCTGTCCCATAGTTTCCTGGTTTCCATTTTACTAGTGTTTAAGCTAGGACAGGAGGGTGAGTACTGTGTAACCACATGAGATGCCAGGAAGTCCTTACAGAGTACTATATGTACGGATCCAACCACCAAGGAACATTCTGGTTGGCTGAGGGTAAAAGCAAGTGACTAAGAAGAGTAAAGCTGCTCCTGTATCTCTTCTTTTTTAGTTGACTTCAAGTATGTAAGTTAACCTAACATTACTTTAGGTCTGCATCTGCTTCCTTACATTCAGGTCACAGTCCCGCACATCTATCCGCGACACATTTCGCAAGACACTATATCACATGTTCCCTTATCACTTAATTATAAAATGGATCTGTTCAGCTTCTAATTAGCATGAGAAATGTCAACCCCAACACCACCTGGTGAGTCAGTGGAGAAAGTGCAATGTTTCACGAGAAGACTGGATTAGCATTTGGATGGTGAGGCCTTTGATATTTTATCTATTCAATCTATCTATTATGTTTTCAAAGTTTATTCTCTTTCATCGGCTAAACAAATATCATTCTTCATTCAAGCGTAACTAGAAATGCCAGAACGTTCTTCTCTGGTGGGAGGAGGGATTGTGTTTATATGTTCAAAGATATAGGGGACATACATACAATATTTTATTATTTTAGAGGATACACTAGGTTGTGGTGCAGATTGAATAATATGGTTTATTTATTATTTACTTCATAAACCATGATGAGTTAAAAAATTATGGACTATAAAGGGGGTTCCACGTGCAACATTCTGTTGCTGCTTTTGTGTCAGTTCTCTTTTAACCTCTTAAGGACGCAGGGCATGCCTGTACGCCCTGCGCCCAGTTCCGGTATATAACATGGGGTCACGCCGTGACCCCGTGTCATACTGGGTCAGTCCCAGTGGCTAATGACAGCCGGGCCCCTGGGCTAATAGCGTGTGGCACCGATCGTTGTGCCACACGCCATTAACCCTTTAGATGCAGCGTTCAAAGTTGATCGCCGCGTCTAAAATGAAAGTAAAAGCTTCCCGGTAGCTCAGTCGGGCTGATCGGGTCCATCACGGTGAAATTGTGAGGTCCCGATCAGGTAGAACGTGAGCCGAGGTCCCCTTACCTGCCTCCGTCGCGTCCGATCGGCGATTGAAATCCAGGCTTGAGCAATCGACCGTTGATAACACTGATCTTTGCCATGTCAATGCCCGGCAATGATCTGTGTATGAGATCGGTATGTGCAGTGTAATAGCCACTAGGGGGTTAAAGATCATTTAACCCCTTCCCTAATAAAAGTAAGAATCACCCCCTTTTCCCATTAAAAAAAATGCAAATAAAAATAAACCAATGTGGTATCGCCGCATGTGGAAATGTCCGAACTATAAAAATATATCATTAATTAAACTGTATAAAAATATATCATTAAAGTAAATGGTGTACGCGCAAAAAAATTCCAAAGTCCAAAATAGCATATTTTTGGTCACTTTTTATATCATGAAGAAATTAATAAAAAGTGATCTGAAAAATAAAAAAGTTATATGGGTCAGAAAATGACAATTTTAAATGTATAAATATTCCTGCACGTAGTTATGTTTTTTTTTTTTTTTTTTTTAGGAGTAATACAAAATAAAACCTATATAAGTAGGGTATCATTTTTACCAAATGGACCTACAGAATAAAGATAAGATGTAATTTTTACCAAAAATGCACTGCATAGAAAATGAAGCCCCCAAAAGTTACAAAATGGCATTATTTCTTAAATTTTGTCGCACAATAAATTTTTTTCCACTTCGCCGCCACGCCCCCTCCCATAGACATTAATGGAGGGGGTGTGGCGTGACGTCACATCCCCAGTCCTGGAAACCCGGAGGTTTCTGAAACTGGAGATTCAGCACCCACATAGAATGCGGGTGCTGCAGGGAGATCGCGGGGGGGTCTCAGCCAGAGCCAAAGCCAGAAGTGGATTAAGAAGGAATGAGAAGCATTATATAATAACTGATACTATTTCTTACTTCTGAATCCACTGGTTTCGGCTCAAAAAACTGTGTATGTATAAAAAACCTGCCACAAAATGCTTTTTGCGAAACCTCTTAGGTCAAAGCCAAAAGTGGATCCTTCAGGAAGGAGAAGGATAAGTTTGCCATTTATATGTTCCATTCCTTTTAAAGGCTTTGGCACCAAAAGTCAGGTAAATCAGATTTGCTATTAGAATTGTCTTTTTGTCAGGTCAGCTGTGGTGACATCACAAGTTGGTTCCAGTCAGATAAATACAGTAGATGGCAGCTCTATAAAGAGATTTTCCTACCTAGCCTGTACGGCTCCCCGCATTGCTTCATCCTGCTCCACCTCCTGGTTTAGGTGGGGGCGGTGGAACATTTCAATTACACAGGCCACGTAGCAATGCAGGGAGTTCTCTCAGGACTGCGTCCCTCTGCCTGACCATCTTCTGTGTCTGACAAACAGTTCACAGACGATTCCAAGGCACAATGCACAAGCCCTGGTGCCCTCTGTGAGCCTCTTGTCCTATGCAGAAGCTGGCCGGGCAGGAAAGAGTACTCCTGAGAGCATGCCCAGTGACATCACCAGCCCGGATATTCTAACAGCAGAACGGTGGTCGGTATCCTAGACAACAAGCAGCATTGTGAACAGAAGATGGGCACAACATGAAAAGTAAGCAATTTCGCTAATAACATGTATTTGCAAAATTGCTTACTTTTGCATTATCTGTTAAACTAACCATGAGGCAAGAGATGGAAACATGTTAACTGCTGTGACATCATCATACAGCTAACATACTATGACATCACACAATAAATATGGGAACACAGTATTTAGCATATAGTATGTACAAGAGTAAAAGGTATACCTCTGAATAGATCACAGATAATAAGGTGACCCCAATACTATATACAGGTAATCCCCACACTCTTCTAGATTACAAATATGTATCCCTCAGGTAAGCAGTTGTTACATCGCAACTGTCTTTATGTCAGGAAATCTGTCGCATCAAAATTGCGTCCCAGTCAGGTGAGCTCTAGGTTATAGTACTGCAGTATCCAGGTACACTTTGCATTTTTGTGGATGGTTTAGTGAGGACCATGCTGCTGGAACTGAAGCTTGAATAGATACTTGAGTAGAGTAAGGTAGAGACAGAAGGAGCTTATGAGGTGTTTATTGCTGAAGCCTAGCCTAACGATAGGGGATAAGTGTCAGATCGCGGGGGTTCCAGTGGTCAGACACCCTGCGATCTCCTGTATGGCCCCTGGACTCTTTTCATGAATGGAGGCATGTCGTCCACCGCACAAAGCTGTGGTCATCACACCCCCTCCATACATCTCTATGGGAGAGCCAGAGATATCCGAGTACAGCGCTCTGGCTTTCCCACTGAGATGCATGGAGGGTGCATATTGGCCACAGTTTTGTACGGTGGTCAACACAGCTCTTTTCATTTAGAGAGCCAGGGCACCGCACTGGAGATTGCGAGGGGTCCCAGCGGTTGGATTCCTTGTGATCTTACACTTATCCCCTACAATTAGGATAGGGGATACATTTCCCTAACCCAGAGTACTCCTTTAAGACAAATGCACATTATGAACACTGTATAAGCAGTACCATTGTAAAAAGACACCATTACAGAAATTCCAGACGAGCCCCACATTGGGCGTCAGCTGAAATGGATTGGTACCGGACTCGGTATCAGATGAGTAACGGCCCCCTTCCAAATTAGGTATCAGGATCAGTGTTTGCACGAGAGAAGAAAATCACACTGACACAAAGTTCAGTCAAAATGATACTTCCTGTATTTACAACAGTTACAAGAGTTTATATAGACTGTAAGAATGTGCTGTGTGCAAAGCTATACGTCATGAATAACTGTCCTTATGATTGGACTAACCTATCTTGTAAATTTTGGAGACAATGATAAAGCAGATACCAGTACTGAATACTGCCCATTTTAAAACTTCAATATAAGACAAGCAAGAAAATATACAATTTCTCATTTCAGTCCCCTTAATCAATAGCGAGCAAATTAAATAAGCGCTCTGAGTACATGTTACCTGGAGGGGCCACAAAGCACTGGATAACTATGTCTTATATTATGTTATAGTTCTTTAAAAAAAAACATGCGGTGTCTAGATGTTTACGATGTAAAGATAAAGTAACTGGTAAGAACATCCAGCTGCAGGAGAAGCCGATTATATGTGCAGTACAGACGCATGTAGTACTTTATAGTAGGCTTTGTATTTAAAGGGGAACTCTGGTGGAAACAAGTGGAAAACAAATGTTTTCTAATCAACTGGTGCCAAAAAGTTAAGCAGATTTGTAAATTACTTCTATTTAAAAATATTAATCCTTCCAGTACTTATCAGCTGCTGTATATTGTGCAGTTCTTTTAAATCTGACAACAGTGCTCTCTGCTGACACCTCCGTCAGTGCCAGGAACTGTACAGATTAGAAGCATATATCCAAAGAAAAACTATCCTGCTCTGGACAGTTCCTGGCATTTACAAATCTCTTTAACTTTCTGGCACCAGTTGATTTGAAAAAAATAAAAATAATAAAAATATCACCGGAGTACCCCTAATGTATAATATAGGCTATTTTGTTACTATATGGTCGATTTGCTTAAATAATGTCTATTCCCAGTGCTGAACTCACATTCTCATTGAGGCTACTGAATATTCGGGGAAAAGCAAAGAGGGTGATTTTACGGTTTTAGCCACCTACTTGGCACCCGTTCAACTCACAGTATACACGTTCAACTTACAGTATACACTTTAGAACTCCCATCCCAGCTCCGTCATGCAAATTCGTAGGCTGCATGCACTTGAAGCTTTTGGCACTAGCAAGAAGAGACTGTGGGCAGGATGGGTCGTTGTGGGAATGGGTTTAGGTGAGCATTGGTTTTTATGGGAGTGGGGCCATTTGGCTGTAAGAGGGCACATTGTGTGGGGTTTTTGCAACATGGTGATACTTCGTGTGTGGGGGGGATTTAGGGCACTTTTTTGTTTGGAGGACAATAAGGGGTACTGCATGAAACAGCACTAATGAAGCACTTTGTAAATGTCCAGAGCACTAAAGGGAAATTAAAGGGGTAGACAGGGAACTGAACTTTTTAGACACTTATTCCCTATCCACAGATCATGATGAGTCTGACCGCAGGCTACTTACAACCTAGGAGCAGAGCAACTCCCACCTTCATGGATGAACGCAAGCGATGGCCCGCTCAGCCAATCAATGGCTTCAGAAATGTCCTGCCTCAGCTGTTGATTGGCTGATCGGACCATCACTTGCATTCATCCAGGAAGGTGGGGGCTAAAATGCGCTAAGGACGGGTAAGTAGTCAGGGTCCTGTACATGTGATTGCAGGGGTCCCAGCTGTGAGACCCCCTTGTGATCAGACCCTTATTTCCTATGTGTGGATAGGGGATAAGTGTCTGAAAACATAACTTCACTGAACAATCACTTAAAGACTTTGTGCCAAGACGCACATTGTAAGAAGGTCATTTTGGGGGAACTTTGTGTGTGTAAGGGGTACTGTGTATTTGTATTCGGCACTAAAGGGGCACTTTATTTGTTTTCAGAGTTCTATTGCTGTGTGGGCACAAAGAGGAAAAGTTTTACTGTGTAGAGGCCCTAGGGAGATACTGTTACTGTGTTAATGCCGTTACGGATCACTATTACTCAGTGGGGCACCAAGAGAGTTGCTCCTATAATCTGCGCACTATTTGTTTATCGTTGTTTATTTTTATTTTTAGTTTTTGTGTGTGTGTGTGTGTGTGTGGGGGGATAGTTTTGAAGGCAGCAGCCCCTGGACAATACTAAGGGGCAGCAAAATGTGAATGTTGTGGTAGAGATTTGGGAATAGGAAGAGAGAGAGATGCAAGGAGCCATAGACATCAGCATGGGGAAACTGCAGAGATGAGCTGTGTCTTCAGTCAATGTGCTGCAATGCTGTTGCCAATGAGGTTACAGCAGTATTCAGGATACATTGCTTTACTGACCTATCTGTGAGCTGCCCATACATATTAGGTAATAGGTCTGCTTTGCTTTTCAAATCTGCTTTGTTATTCATATTAATCCCTATGGAGGTGGATATTGGGTTAAGCAGCTGACAAAAACCATTTGTATCTTTTAGCCTGGAATGGTAACACAAGAATCTACTGTTTCTTTCAATAGTGGATTGATTTTTCAACCAAAAGTAGACATCACAGAGTTTCTGGCAGTCTACTAAAGAAATAATATTTTTGCATAATAGTCTGTGCTTAATCCCTATCAAGGGCCACCAAAAGATGTTTGCTGACATCTTTTTATTCTAATACTAGCTGAGTACCTGGTGCTGCCTGGTTTTTCCTAACTAATCCTTGTGAGGGAGGAAAAGCAACAGAGGAGGAAGTTTTTGTCCTCATATCCCGTCCTTAAATCCCGACCCCATATCCCTTCCTCATATCCAGACCCCAAATCCCCTCCTCATATCCCAACCCCAATCCTCTCCTCATATCTCGACCTCATATCCCATCCTCATATCCTATCCCCATGTCCCGTCCTCATATCCCATCCCCATATCCCATCCCCATATCCCATGCCCATATCCCGTCTTCATATCCCATCTTCTTATCCCGTCCTCATATCCTGACCTCATATCCCAACCTCATATCCCGTCCTCATATCCCGTCCTCATATCACAACCTCATATCCCAACCCCATATCCAGACCTCATATCCCGTCCCCATATTGTAAGCTGAAAATAAAAGGGGTGTGGACTTAAAGGGTGGGCATGTCTCTGCGAGATAGGGCATGGAATGCATGGAGGGTGTGGCTTGCCAGCCAGACTGACACATTCACCAAGAGATGCAGAGCAGAGCTTGTGGAGGATGGCATCAGAAGTCCTATATACTTGCATTGGACTTGAAACAAAAACCCCGACCCTCGCAAATGAGGGTAGGTTAGGGTTAAATTAACTATCCTATATTTTTAGTGGACATATAAGTAACATGTGACCAAATATTATGGAAATATCTCCAGCCGTACAGAAATTATGCAGTAACATATATTTCCCATTGACTTGTATGGGACTTTAAACAAAAACCCTGACTCTCACAATTAGGGGTTGGTAAGGCTTAAATTACCTATCCTATATTTGTTGTTGATATATAAGTAACCTGTGTGCCAAGTTTCATGTTAATATCTTCAGCCGTTTGGAAGTCATGCTGAAACATACACACATATGTATACACACACGTTGAGTTTTATATACAGTGGTTCCTCAACTTACAATATTAATGGTTCCAGGAGGACCATTGTCTGTTGAAACTATTGTATGTTGAGACCATAATTCTATGGTTCTGAAGCCACCAAAATGTCATCCGAAAATAGGATAAAGTGAGGATTAAAGAAAAATAAGTAGATGACTAATATAGATAAAGCAAATCATTACATATAAAAGTAGGAAAGATCTGCGGGGAGCTGTAATCACTGTCTATGTAGAGGACAGGAGCTTCTTCAGGGTCCTGTACAGTACACACAATGTCATAAAAAAGTAAAACAGAGACGCCCCACCTGGTGTCCAAAGGAGCAGCTAACCCTGGCACAGGTAAAGAGTAGTACAGAACATGTAATACCTCCCTGTACTGTAGGAGGTGCTACCAGACAGCCAGTCAGTGCACGCACTGATTGGTCAGTTCTACAGGCCATGGACACGTTTCACAGATCTGGACTGTCCGTAGCATTGTATGTTGAGTCTGTTTTCAAGTTACAATGGTCCAGAAAACACCATTGTATGTTGAAACTCTTGTATGTTGAGGCCAGTGTAAGTTGAGGGATCACTGTATATATAGATTGTTATTTAAATATATGGTGTGGTGTGTGAGATAGCTGAATGGATGGCATCTATGTTGAAGTGTTATGGAAGCTACAAATGATAACTTGGAGAAGGTTGGCAATCACCAGCTTACTATGTGTTCTGATTCTTACCAGTGTCAGATGGCATTCTCTGTGTATGTACAGTATATGGTGTGCAGTATCATGTACAGTATCTGCTGTGCTTCCTAGTCCTCCTTTTCTGGTGTGTCTCCTGCTGCAGTTCCTGCTCTGTCCTCTAGGATCCATGTGGGATCTCTGCCTGAATCTTATAGAGACAGTGTGCGCATCACTAATGGATCCCCCTCCAATCCCTGCCTGGCACTCCCTATATAAACCTGCTCCACCTGTTGCCTCAGCAAGGTTGTGTACTCTGCATTGCTAGATCTATGAAGCCTGTCTGTCTGTCTGTCTTTTGATCCTGTATTTCTGACCATACCTGTCTACTGGACTTTGTCTCATCTCCTGGAACCTGACCTGTCTATCCTGTGTATGACCTCGTTTTGTCTGCTCGCATCTTTAATCCAACCAGCCTGCACCTGTAGCCACCTTAACAAGCTGTTTTCACAGCATCTGCTCTGTTCATAAACTTCTTATCAGATCTTCTGAGTCTGACGCCATCTTTAGTGTCAGTTTGCCTGTTCTGCCCACCTGGCCAAATGCCACTTGAGGCACAATGGGTTAACACCAGTGGGGCGTTACAATGACCAACATTAAATATTATTCTGCTTTGTTTTCATGGGTGACATTGTAAGAAAAAGTAAGTTCTGCCTTCTGTTAGTTTGGAGTTGTTGCTATGCAAGACTGATTTACTACTGTGGATCAACTGGGTATGCATGCTGAGCTCAAGGCTTTTTTAGAGTGGAGTTTCTGATTGGTTAGCCTTTCTTTAAAGATCGCTGGATTTTGCAGTATTGTGCGTACTTATTATAGTGCCCTGTTCTAGCATACATTTCCATCTGTTACGCCGAGCGCTCCGGGTTCCCGCTCCTCCCCGGAGCGCTCGCTTCTCCCCCTCCGCTGCAGCGCTCCGGTCACGTCCTCTGACCCGGGGCGCTGCGATCCTGCTGCCAGCCGGGATGCGATTCGCGATGCGGGTAGCGCCCGCTCGCGATGCGCACCCCGGCTCCCCTACCTGACTCGCTCCCCGTCTGTTCTGTCCCGGCGCGCGCGGCCCCGCTCCCTAGGGCGCGCGCGCGCCGGGTCTCTGCGATTTAAAGGGCCACTGCGCCGCTGATTGGCGCAGTGGTTCCAATTAGGGTTATCACCTGTGCACTTCCCTATATTACCTCACTTCCCTTGCACTCCCTTGCCGGATCTTGTTGCCTTAGTGCCAGTGAAAGCGTTCCTTGTGTGTCCCTTGCCAGTGTTTCCAGACCTTCTGCCGTTGCCCCTGACTACGATCCTTGCTGCCTGCCCCGACCTTCTGCTACGTCCGACCTTGCTTCTGCCTACTCCCTTGTACCGCGCCTATCTTCAGCAGCCAGAGAGGTGAGCCGTTGCTAGTGGATACGACCTGGTCACTACCGCCGCAGCAAGACCATCCCGCTTTGCGGCGGGCTCTGGTGAAAACCAGTAGTGGCTTAGAACCGGTCCACTAGCACGGTCCACGCCAATCCCTCTCTGGCACAGAGGGTCCACTACCTGCCAGCCGGCATCGTGACAGTAGATCCGGCCATGGATCCCGCTGAAGTTCCTCTGCCAGTTGTCGCTGACCTCACCACGGTGGTCGCCCAGCAGTCACAACAGATTGCGCAACAAGGCCAACAGCTGTCTCAACTGACCGTTATGCTACAACAGTTGCTACCACAGCTTCAGCAGTCATCTCCTCCGCCAGCTCCTGCACCTCCTCCGCAGCGAGTGGCCGCTCCTGGGATACGCTTATCCTTGCCGGATAAATTTGATGGGGACTCTAAGTTTTGCCGTGGCTTCCTTTCCCAGTGTTCCCTGCATCTGGAGATGATGTCGGACCTGTTTCCCACTGAAAGGTCTAAGGTGGCTTTCGTAGTCAGTCTTCTGTCCGGAAAAGCCCTGTCATGGGCCACACCGCTCTGGGACCGCAATGACCCCGTCACTGCCTCTGTACACTCCTTCTTCTCGGAAATCCGAAGTGTCTTTGAGGAACCTGCCCGAGCCTCTTCTGCTGAGACTGCCCTGTTGAACCTGGTCCAGGGTAATTCTTCCGTTGGCGAGTATGCCGTACAATTCCGTACACTTGCTTCAGAATTGTCCTGGAATAATGAGGCCCTCTGCGCGACCTTCAAAAAAGGCCTATCCAGCAACATTAAAGATGTTCTGGCCGCACGAGAAATTCCTGCTAATCTACATGAACTTATTCACCTAGCCACTCGCATTGACATGCGTTTTTCTGAAAGGCGTCAGGAACTCCGTCAAGATATGGACTCTGTTCGCACGAGGCGTTTCGTCTCCTCGGCTCCTCTCTCCTCTGGTACCCTGCAATCTGTTCCTGTGCCTCCCGCCGTGGAGGCTATGCAGGTCGACCGGTCTCGCCTGACACCTCAAGAGAGGACACGACGCCGTATGGAGAACCTCTGCCTGTACTGTGCTAGTATCGAACACTTCCTGAGGGATTGTCCTATCCGTCCTCCCCGCCTGGAAAGACGTACGCTGACTCCGCACAAAGGTGAGACAGTCCTTGATGTCTACTCTGCTTCTCCACGTCTTACTGTGCCTGTGCGGATGTCTGCCTCTGCCTTCTCCTTCTCTACAGTGGCCTTCTTGGACTCTGGATCTGCAGGAAATTTTATTTTGGCCTCTCTCGTCAACAGGTTCAACATCCCAGTGACCAGTCTCGCCAGACCCCTCTACATCAATTGTGTAAATAATGAAAGATTGGACTGTGCCATACGTTTCCGCACGGAGCCCCTTCTTATGAGCATCGGATCTCATCATGAGAGGATTGAACTTTTGGTCCTCCCCAATTGCACCTCGGAGATTCTCCTTGGACTTCCCTGGCTTCAACTTCATTCCCCAACCCTGGATTGGTCCACTGGGGAGATCAAGAGTTGGGGGTCCTCTTGTTCTAAGAACTGTCTAAAACCGGTTCCCAATAACCCTTGCCGTAACTCTGTGGTTCCTCCGGTAACCGGTCTCCCTAAGGCCTATATGGACTTCGCGGATGTTTTCTGCAAAAAACAAGCTGAGACTCTACCTCCTCACAGGCCTTATGATTGCCCTATCGACCTCCTCCCGGGTACTACTCCACCCCGGGGCAGAATTTATCCTCTCTCTGCCCCAGAGACTCTTGCCATGTCCGAATACGTCCAGGAGAATCTAAAAAAGGGCTTTATCCGTAAATCCTCCTCTCCTGCCGGAGCCGGATTTTTCTTTGTGTCCAAAAAAGATGGCTCCCTACGTCCTTGCATTGACTACCGCGGTCTTAATAAAATCACGGTTAAGAACCGCTACCCCTTACCCCTCATCTCTGAACTCTTTGATCGCCTCCAAGGTGCCCACATCTTCACTAAATTGGACTTAAGAGGCGCCTATAACCTCATCCGCATCAGAGAGGGGGACGAGTGGAAAACGGCATTTAACACCAGAGATGGACACTTTGAGTATCTGGTCATGCCCTTTGGACTGTGCAATGCCCCTGCCGTCTTCCAAGACTTTGTCAATGAAA
Organism: Hyla sarda; assembly: GCF_029499605.1. Classification (NCBI taxonomy): domain Eukaryota; kingdom Metazoa; phylum Chordata; class Amphibia; order Anura; family Hylidae; genus Hyla; species Hyla sarda. The sequence continues at coordinate 190,469,270 of NC_079195.1, read as the reverse complement.
TTTTTCGTGATCTGTTATACTCCTGTGTTGTGGTATATCTGGACGATATCCTAATTTTTTCTGCCAATCTAGAAGAACACCGCCAGCATGTCCGTATGGTTCTTCAGAGACTTCGTGACAACCAACTCTATGCCAAAATCGAGAAATGTCTGTTTGAATGCCAATCTCTTCCTTTTCTAGGATATTTGGTCTCTGGCCAGGGACTACAGATGGATCCCGACAAACTCTCTGCCGTCTTAAATTGGCCACGCCCCTCCGGACTCCGTGCTATCCAACGCTTTTTGGGGTTCGCCAATTATTACAGGCAATTTATTCCACATTTTTCTACCATTGTGGCTCCTATCGTGGCTTTAACCAAGAAAAATGCTGATCCCAAGTCTTGGCCTCCTCAAGCAGAGGACTCCTTTAAACGACTCAAGTCTGCCTTTTCTTCGGCTCCCGTGCTCTCCAGACCTGACCCTTCCAAACCCTTCCTATTGGAGGTTGATGCCTCCTCAGTAGGAGCTGGAGCTATTCTTCTACAAAAAAATTCTTCCGGGCATGCTGTCACTTGTGGTTTTTTCTCTAGGACCTTCTCTCCAGCGGAGAGGAACTACTCCATCGGGGATCGAGAGCTTCTAGCCATTAAATTAGCACTTGAGGAATGGAGGCACCTGCTGGAGGGATCAAGATTTCCTGTTATTATCTACACCGACCACAAGAACCTCTCCTACCTCCAGTCGGCCCAACGGCTGAATCCTCGCCAGGCCCGGTGGTCTCTGTTCTTTGCCCGATTTAATTTTGAGATTCACTTTCGTCCTGCCGATAAGAACATTAGGGCCGATGCTCTCTCTCGTTCCTCGGATGCCTCAGAAGTTGATCTCCCTCCGCAACACATCATTCCACCTGACTGCCTGATCTCCACTTCTCCTGCCTCCATCAGGCAGACTCCTCCAGGAAAGACCTTTGTTTCTCCACGCCAACGCCTCGGAATCCTCAAATGGGGCCACTCCTCCCATCTCGCAGGTCATGCGGGCATCAAGAAATCTGTGCAACTCATCTCCCGCTTCTATTGGTGGCCGACTCTGGAGACGGATGTTGGGGACTTTGTGCGAGCCTGCACTATCTGTGCCCGGGATAAGACTCCTCGCCAGAAGCCCGCTGGTTTTCTTCATCCTCTGCCTGTCCCCGAACAGCCTTGGTCTCTGATTGGTATGGATTTTATTACGGATTTACCCCCTTCCCGTGGCAACACCGTTATTTGGGTGGTCGTTGATCGATTCTCCAAAATGGCACATTTCATCCCTCTTCCTGGTCTTCCTTCTGCGCCTCAGTTGGCTAAACAATTTTTTGTACACATTTTTCGTCTTCACGGGTTGCCTACGCAGATTGTTTCGGATAGAGGGGTCCAATTCGTGTCTAAATTCTGGAGAGCTCTCTGTAAACAACTCAAGATTAAATTAAATTTTTCCTCTGCATATCATCCCCAGTCCAATGGACAAGTAGAAAGAATTAACCAGATCCTGGGTGATTATTTGCGACATTTTGTTTCCTCCCGCCAGGATGACTGGGCAGATCTCCTTCCATGGGCCGAATTCTCGTATAACTTCAGGGTCTCTGAATCTTCCTCCAAATCCCCATTTTTCGTGGTGTACGGCCGTCACCCTCTTCCCCCCCTCCCTACCCCCTTGCCCTCTGGTCTGCCCGCTGTGGATGAAATTTCTCGTGACCTTTCCATTATATGGAGAGAGACCCAAAATTCTCTCTTACAGGCTTCTTCACGCATGAAGAGATTCGCAGATAAGAAAAGAAGAGCTCCCCCCGTTTTTTCCCCTGGAGACAAGGTATGGCTCTCCGCTAAATATGTCCGCTTCCGTGTCCCTAGCTACAAGTTGGGACCACGCTATCTTGGTCCTTTCAAAATTTTGTGTCAAATTAATCCTGTCTCTTATAAACTTCTTCTTCCTCCTTCTCTTCGTATCCCTAATGCCTTTCACGTCTCTCTTCTCAAACCACTCATCCTCAACCGTTTTTCTCCCAAATCTGTTCCTCCCACTCCTGTTTCCGGCTCCTCGGACGTCTTCTCGGTCAAGGAGATTTTGGCTGCCAAAAAGGTCAGAGGGAAAAATTTTTTTTTAGTAGACTGGGAGGGTTGTGGTCCTGAAGAGAGATCCTGGGAACCTGAGGACAACATCCTTGACAAAAGTCTGCTCCTCAGGTTCTCAGGCTCCAAGAAGAGGGGGAGACCCAAGGGGGGGGGTACTGTTACGCCGAGCGCTCCGGGTTCCCGCTCCTCCCCGGAGCGCTCGCTTCTCCCCCTCCGCTGCAGCGCTCCGGTCACGTCCTCTGACCCGGGGCGCTGCGATCCTGCTGCCAGCCGGGATGCGATTCGCGATGCGGGTAGCGCCCGCTCGCGATGCGCACCCCGGCTCCCCTACCTGACTCGCTCCCCGTCTGTTCTGTCCCGGCGCGCGCGGCCCCGCTCCCTAGGGCGCGCGCGCGCCGGGTCTCTGCGATTTAAAGGGCCACTGCGCCGCTGATTGGCGCAGTGGTTCCAATTAGGGTTATCACCTGTGCACTTCCCTATATTACCTCACTTCCCTTGCACTCCCTTGCCGGATCTTGTTGCCTTAGTGCCAGTGAAAGCGTTCCTTGTGTGTCCCTTGCCAGTGTTTCCAGACCTTCTGCCGTTGCCCCTGACTACGATCCTTGCTGCCTGCCCCGACCTTCTGCTACGTCCGACCTTGCTTCTGCCTACTCCCTTGTACCGCGCCTATCTTCAGCAGCCAGAGAGGTGAGCCGTTGCTAGTGGATACGACCTGGTCACTACCGCCGCAGCAAGACCATCCCGCTTTGCGGCGGGCTCTGGTGAAAACCAGTAGTGGCTTAGAACCGGTCCACTAGCACGGTCCACGCCAATCCCTCTCTGGCACAGAGGGTCCACTACCTGCCAGCCGGCATCGTGACACCATCCTTGTTTGGTCCTTCTGTCTCTATTTTGTAATTGCTGGTTTATTCAGTTGTTTAGTTCCTTGACTCGTTTTCTGATCAAGCTTGTTCTGGTCTTTGGGTCCCAGTGCCTGCATGTTGCTCTGTTAAGGTTAGCTTGCATATCAGGGTTATCTTAGGGATATTTGTAGGGACAGTGATACTTAGTGATGTCTGGCAACAGCAGGGGAAACTGGTTTGAGATAGGTTTGTTCATTCTTTGGAGAGAGTCACATACATGGCAATTTATTTTAGCAGTAGTCACCAATGTGAAACTTGCAGCTCCCAGAATGCTGGCATTTTTAATTTAGCAACACCTAGAAATATGTAGGTTAGAGATCACTGTGATATCTAAGAAAACGGACAAAATCATGATGATCATTACTACCACTTACAGTCATGAAGCTGTTTTGGGTCTTCTGTGAGTACTAGGGAAAGCCTCATGTTACCTTCCTGTTTGGATGTTGGTGGCATTTTGTGAGCTTCAATCAAGCTTTTGCATTGAAGGAGGAAGCCTGCAGAGACGCTTCAGGACTTCTTTATACACCTCCATAGAGTGTAGTGCTATTTAACTAAAATAGAACGGCAGGGATACCTTACTAACCTACCATTTCACAGGCTTCCTCAAAACAACAAATCCTTGGGTAGAAATACTACTCTGGCTGGTCTTTGTTAAACAATAAATCATTAAAAAAAATTATTGTCAAGTAGTTAATTAAAGGAAACTAAGTACAAAGCAGAATGTTACAAGTGTCTGGTGGTTGATGGTAAAGACCGGGAAAACACATTTACGGCTTCAAATAATAAAAATATTTTGCTGTTTTGTTTGCTGTTATTTATTATAAAAAGTTCTAATTTACCCTTATGAAGAAGTGTCAAAAATTTTATGGGTAAGAGGGGACAAGGGACTTATGAATTTAAAGGGGTATTCCAGGAAAAAAAACTTTTATTTTTTTATATATTAACTGGCTCCAGAAAGTTAAACAGATTTGTAAATTACTTCTATTAAAAAATTCCAATAATTATCAGCTGCTGAAGTTGAATTGTTCTTTTCTGTCCGACAACAGTGCTCTCTGCTGACATCTCTGCTTGTCTCGGGAACTGCACAGAGTAGAAGAGGTTTGCTATGTGGATTTGCTTCTACTTTGGACAGTTCCTGAGACAGGTGTCATCAGAGAGCAGCTCATAAGTACTGAAAGGATTAAGATTTTTTAATAGAAGTATTCCCCCCCCCCCCCCTGGATAACCCCTTTAATCCCACACCAAGAGCCAGGATGAATGTGCAAAATAGACTTGGGGGGACCAATGAAGAATGGTAGACAATTTAATGGATTAAAAAATTATAATAATCATTTATCTTGTAGTTTGTGTATATAGTAGCTTTAACAATGTGTAAGGAGTGATGATAATGCTGTAGGCGCTGGTACACTACACTTTAGTCCATTGGTGGTGGAGCAGTGCGTGTAATCATCTCTAAAGGTCTAGACCAGGCACAGGCAACCTTTGGCACTGCAGATGTTGTGGACTTCATCTCCCATGATGCTTTGCAGCATTTTGGCTGTAATAGTTTCATGGGAAATGTAGTCCAGAACATCTGCAGTCCTGAAGGTTGCCTATGCCTGGTCTAGAATAAGGCAGCACTGTACAGAAGGAATAACGGGAGAATCAGATTAAGAGTATGTATAATACGTAAGAACATTTAGTTGAAAAAATGCAGAATGAGAGGGTAATTTCAATAAATTATTGTCATGCTAGAGATAATGCATAACATCAAGGACCTAGGGTATTGGGGCATATTGTTAAACCTTTCCTTAAAGGGGTACTCCACTGACCCAGCGTTCGGAACATTTTGTTCCAAATGCTGGGTGCGGGCTGTGGGGGTCATGATGTCACGTCCACGCCCCCTCATGATGTCACACCACGCCCCCCCAATGCAATTCTGTGGGAGAGGGCATGGCAGCTGCTACACCCCTCCCATAGACTTTCATTGACAGGCTGTGGTGTGACATCCTGATATCACGACCCCCATAGCCCATACCCAGTGTTAGAAGCAAAATGTTCCGAACGCTGGGGCAGTGGAGTACCCCTTTAAGGCACAAATAAAGCTTGTTCTGCCTGTGCCCCAACTGGTCACAAGAAATAAGGTTATGTGGCTCCATAAGTGTCTCTTGGCTTCCCTTTGAGATAGTCCTAAATGTACTTTGGGACACAATTTATTTAAAGATACACACTCCCTGTATATGTATTGCACAATATCTGCACATATTTATCTGTAGAAATGTTTCCCAGACTTCAATATTTTCCTTAACTGTTTTTTACTCCATTTGAATACATGATCCTTGCCACAATTATCGCTAACTGCATTGTCCTCGCACTGGAGCAGCATCTTCCTGGAGACGACAAGACACCTATGTCTCGTAGATTGGTAAGTGAGTCATTAACCGTTTATTCCCAGGTTATGGTGTTTAATCTGGAACATCCTGTATCCAATAATATTGTGAATCTATTGCTATGGAGCCAAAAGGCTATGGACACCTGTGCACTGAGTTTTCTATTTATTTATTTATTCATTTGCTTTCTGAGTGCAAAATGGAGCAACTTTTTAAATAGTCTCCATTAAAAGTGTTCTCCCATTTTTCTGCTACATGGAGAATGATATTCAGTCAGCCAGGCTTTCTCAGCTCTCACAGTGTTAGAATGGAGCTAGCAGCATTGATGGGCAGCTCAGAGTGTGGACAGAGGTGAGAGCATACATGGAGGGCAGCACACACAGGCTGTAGATAGGGTGGAAAGCAGGTACAAGGCGTTAGCAGGGGAGAATTACATGGGCTGTGTTAAGTGAAGAAAGAAAACAGAACAGACACAACAAACTGTATTCTCCTGAACATCCAGCTCTCACATCCAGCATATAATACTGGGAGGACTCACCCGCGTGAAAATTTGAACCTAGATGCAGGCTGCAAACTGAAGCATCAGGGAGTCTGATAATGAATGATAGAATGGAGATTGCAGACATTTGTAACTCAAGGTAACCACTTATGTATAAATATGGTTCCTACATTACAAAGTGGTCCATAGCCTTTAGAACTGCATAATCAACAACAAAGTAAAAGTAAACAAAAATAACATTCATAATAGTAGTTCTGTCTGTTGAAGTAAAACCAAATATTAGTAAGAACAGTAAGTTATCTGTCTGGTAATTAAAGGGGTACTCGGGTGGAAAATTTTTTTTTTAAATCAACTGATGCCAAAAAGTTATATAGATTTGTAAATGACTTCTATTTAAAAATCTTAACCCTTCCAGTACTTATCAGCTGTTGTATGCTGCAGAGGAAGTTCTTTTCTTTTTTAATTTATTTTCTGTCTGACCACAGTGCTCTCTGCTGACACCTCTGTCCATGTCAGGAACTGTCCCAGGGAAGGAGAGGTTTGCTATGGGGATTTGTTCCTGCTCTGGATAGTTCCGGACATGGACAGAGGTGTCAGCAGAGAGCACTGTGATCAGACAGAAAATAAATTCAAAAAGAAAATAACTTCCTCTGGAGCATAAAGCAGCTGATAAGTACTGGAAGAATTAAGATTTTTAATAGAAGTAATTTACATGTCGTTACAATAGGGAGCTCTGATAACTGTGATGTCACTATAATAAATGCATCTGTTTGTGATCAATCAAATGACCAAGACAGATTTCCAATCCCCGGACAAGAACATTTAAGGTTCCTATAGTGTCTAAAAGCAAATATGATCAATACCATAAAAAATAAATACATAAATTCCATTATGAATTTGCATACATTTTCATTAAAGGAAAGACGTTTTCTGTTTAAAATGAAATGCTCAGTTAAATGTAATGTTGGGGGGGAAAAAAAAAGGAAAACAACTCAACAACGTAACAAAAAAATTACTCTAGTGCTACATTGCTTACAGGCTGAGACAATTTTAAAAGGGCACAAACAAGGACTTATTGTGCAGCAGATCAATAGGTACAAGCATTTTTGTCTTATTGAAAGTGAATCATTGACTTTGAAACGTTTAGCCCAGGCCGTGTGCATTATAATGAAGTCTTCATACAAAAAGTAATTGATTCCCTGGCTCCCGGTCAATCATATTTCATTGTGGTCATCTCTGTAATTGGCTGATGAAACGGCCATAAATTTCCACGTCTTCTGATACCTTCATTGCCAGTGCAGCAGCATCTTTCTATTACTGTATTTTCTATTGTTTTACTTTATATTTTGACCCTGAAGAATGACTATTTATATAAGAATATTTAATTTTTAAAGCAAAGAATGTGCAAATAAATTATAATATGCTTCTGAATATTATATTATGTCAATTTTATGTTTTCAATGAGTGCAGTCAACAGCCATGTATACAGAGGGAGGCAAAGCCCATAGGGTTTGTCCCATTGCAGGGGCATGTTGGGAAATGTACAAATACATACTAGGTCATATTATACAAAACGGTCAAATATATATATATATATATATATATATATATATATATATATATATGTATATATATATATATATATATATATATATATATATATATATATCCTCTCTGTTTTCATGCTGCGGTCTGATAAACAGAACGGGTTTGAGTACAGAGAAGTACTAGCCCTACCTTCACTTCCTGTCCATGACTGTACTTCCACTGGGACAAAAATGATGCCTCATTCGGACAAGATCGTGTTCTGGGTGGTATGGGGACCCCTAGTTGTCTTTTAGAAAGGTTAATGTACAACATGTAACAATTTTTTGTAAATCTTACAGTGCCCTTTTAAAATTATTACTAACTATTGGATACCTGAAGGTCACACAGAGTTGTATTTGTTTGCAGAGTAGTGTTTTTTTTTACTAATGTGATCTTTTAAAGGGGTACTCCGGTGCTTAGACATCTTATCCCCTATCCAAAGGAGACCGCTGGAGACCCCCGTGATCTTGCATGCGGCACCCCGTTTGTAATCAGTCCCCGGAGCGTGTTTGCTCCGGGACTGATTACCGGCGACTACAGGGCGGGCGGCGTGTGACATCACGCCCCCGCCCCCGTGGGATGTCATGCTCCGCCCCTCAATGCAAGCCTACGGGAGGGGGCGTGACAGCTATCACGCCCCCTCCCGTAGGCTTGCATTGAGGGGCGGAGCGTGACATCACACGGGGGCGTGACGTCACACGCCGCCCGCCCTGTAGTCGCCGGTAATCAGTCCTGGAGCGAACACACTCCGGGGACTGATTACAAACGGGGTGCTGCGTGCAAGATCACGGGGGTCTCCAGCGGCGGGACTCCCACGATCAGGCATCTTATCCCCTATCCATTGGATAGGGGATAAGATGTCTAAGCACCGGAGAACCCCTTTAACTCATTTATAATGACATCGTTTTTAAGGCTTAAAAGATATGCCTATGTCTGTTCAGTGAAGTTTTTTACCCTAGAGTGTTACTCCAGGGGAAAAAAAACAAACAAACAAAAAAAAAACATAAGGTAGAATGCCATTTTTCTCACAAGCTAAGCCATCATGTTCCAGTAGTGAAATGATGCATTACCTTACAAAAAAAGCATCATGGGAAACGCAATGTTAATCAATCACTTTAAGACTGTTTTATTTACTTACCTAAAGAACATCCAGAACAGCCATGTTAACCGGTATTAGATTTGGATGAATCATTCCATCTGTCCTCCTATATGACTTGGTGGCTGGGGTAGGAAACGCTAAAGTCTAGATTTTAAATGAGCCAAAGTCTATTCTCGAAAGCGAATTCTATCCAGTACCATTTCCTGAAGTTTCCCAAGTCCATTACGATGACTGGAAAAGCTACATCTTCAATTTACTCACATGCAGAAGAAAAACTGCAGTTTAGGACACAATGTAGAAAAATTTATTCACAGCACTCCTCAACTATAGCCAAGAGTTTCACAGATCAGCAATAAAAGTAAATCCAACATAGAAGTAGGGCACACAACTGTTATTGTACCATAACAAAAAGCCCAAAACTGAATTGTTTCTCCTTACTGCCATAACATTGCACACTGCATAGAGATCCATACAGCTTCCATCAAATTCAAAGACAGTTGCCTTAAAGGGGTACTCTGCTGCTAGACATCTTATCTCCTTTCCAAAGGATAGGGCATAAGATGCCTGATTGTGGGGGGCCCGCCGCTGGGACCCCCGCAATCTTCATGCGGCTTTATGTGCCGGGCTGCTGATCCAATTTCGGAATTTCCGGGATTGGAGATGTGACATCATGCCATACCCCCTCGTGATGTCACACCACTCCCCTTCATCCATGTCCCAGTGGTGGGTCCCCACGATCAGATATCTTATCTCCTATCCTTTGGAGAAGAGATAAGATGTCTATGGGTTGAAACGCTGAGTTCCCGCTGCGGGGGTGGGGGGGGTTGGGGAGCGTGAGGTCACGAGGGGGCATGGTGTGATGTCAGGACCCCTGCTGTGGGAACCCAGCATTTTAAACATCCCAGTGGCATGATCCCCTCCAATCAGTCATCTTATCCCTAACCTTTGTATAAGGGATAAGAAGTCTAGAGGTGGGGCACCCTTCAAGGCATTTTTTTTATTTCAGCAATCCCTTACATTACAATAAAATTGTACCTTTATCAGATATCAGTATTGCTGCAGAGGGTTTTGAATGTACAGTGGGGAAAAAAAAGTATTTAGTCAGCCACCAATTGTGCAAGTTTTCCCACTTAACTCCTTAATGACGAAGGACTTATATTTACGTCCTCCGCCGGCTCCGCCGGTGTCCCCGCGTCATATCGGGTCGGTCCCGGCGGCCATCAACGGCCGGGACCCCCGGCTAATACAGGACATCACCGATTGTGGTGATGCCCTGTATTAACCCTTCAGACGCGACGATCAAAGCTGACCGCCGCGTCTGAAGCGAAAGTAAAAGTATCCCGGCTGCTCAGTTGGGCTGTTCGGGACCGCCGCGGTGAAATCGCGGCATCCCGAATAGCTTGCAGGACACCGGGAGGGACCTTACCTGCCTCCTCGGTGTCCGATCGGTGAATGACTTCTTCGTGCCTGAGATCCAGGAAGGAGCAGTCAAGCCTTCCCTAATAAAAGTTAGAATCACCCCCCTTTTCCCATAAAAAAAATAAAACAGTGTAAATAAAAATAAAAATAAACATATGTGGTATCGCCGCATGTGTAAATGTCCGAACTATAAAAATATATTGTTAACTAAACTGCACGGTCAATGGTGCACACGTAAAAAAATTCCAAAGTTCAAAAAAGCGTATTTTGGTCACTTTTTATACCATTAAAAAATGAATAAAAAGTGATTAAAAAGTCAGATCAAAACAAAAATGGTACTGATAAAAACTTCAGATCATGGCGGAAAAAATTTTTGCCTCATACGCCCCTGTACGTGGAAAAATATAAAAGTTATAGGGGTCAGAAGAGGACATTTTTAAACGTATAAATTTTCCTGCATGTAGTCATGACTTTTTCCAGAAGTACGACAAAATCAAACCTATATAAGTAGGGTATCATTTTAACCGTATGGACCTACAGAATAATAAGAAGGTGTCATTTTTACCGAAAGATGCACTGCGTAGAAACGGAAGCATCCAAAATTTACAAAATGGTGTTTTTTCTTCGATTTTGTCGCACAATGATTTTTTTTCCGTTTCGCCATGGATTTTTGGGTAAAATGACTAATGTCACTGCAAAGTAGAATTGGTGACGCAAAAAATAAGCCATCATTTGGATTTTTAGGTGGAAAATTGAAAGGGTTATGATTTTTAAAAGCTAAGGAGGAAAAAATGAAAATGCAAAAACTGAAAAACCCTGCATCCTTAAGAGGTTAAAAAGATGAGAGACCTGTAATTTTCATCATAGGTATACCTCAACTATGAGAGACATAATGAGAAAAAAAATCCATAAAATCAAATTGGAACAAATGAAGAAGTGTCCAGCACAGGTTCCAAGCAATACGAAAATTATTTATTCAGCGGTAACATAACATGGTGACAGATAGGTGACGTGTTTCAGCCACAATTTGCGGCCTTAGTCATAGTATGACTAAGGCCACAGATTGTGGCTGAAACGCGTCACCTATCTGTCACCATGTTATGTTATGCTGAATAAATAATTTTCGTATTGCTTGGAACCTGCGCTGGACACTTCTTCGTTTGTTCCATTGTTGCTTGAGTCGTGGTACGGTCTCGTCCGAGACGCAGGAAGGGTGATCAAGTGAGCTGTGCCTCATACTTGGACTTTGTTATAAAATCACATTGTCTGATTTTTAAAGAATTTATTTGCAAATTATGGTGCAAAATACGTATTTGGTCAGTAACAAAAGTTCCTCTCAATACTTTCTAATATACCCTTCGTTAGCAATGACAGAGGTCAAAAGTTTTCTCTAAGTCTTCACAAGGTTTTCACACACTGTTGCTGGTATTTTGGCCCATTCCTCCATGCAGATCTCCTCTAGAGCAGTAATGTTTTGGGGCTGTCTCAGGGCAACACAGACTTTGAACTCCCTCCAAAGGTTTTCTATGGGGTTGAGATCTGGAGACTGGCTAGGCCACTCCAGGACCTTGAAATTCTTCTTACGAAGACACTCCTTCGTTGCCCAGGCAGTGTGTTTGGGATCATTGTCATGCTGAAAGACCCAGCCGCATCTTCAATGCCCTTGCTGATGGAAGGAGGTTTTCACTCGAAATCTCATGATACATGGCACCATTCATTATTTCCTTTACATGGATCAGCCGTCCTGGTCCCTTAGCAGAAAAACAGCCCCAAAGCATGATGTTTCCTCCCCCATACTTCACAGTAGGTATGGTGTTCATTGGATGCAACTCAGCATTCTTTCTCCTCCAAACACGATACACAATACTCTTCTGAATCATCCAAATGCTTTCTATGAAACTTCAGACAGGCCCAGACATGTACTGGCTTAAGCAGGGGGACACGTCTGGCACTGCATGATTTGTGTCCCTGGTGGCATAGTGTGTTACTGATGGTAGCCTTTGTTACTTTGGTCCCAGCTCTCTGCAGGTCATTCACTAGATCCCCCCGTGTGGTTCTGAGATTTTTGTTTACCGATCTTGTGATCATTTTGATCTTTCGTGGAGCTCCAGATTGTGGGGGAATATCAGTGGTCTTGTATGTCTTCCATTTTCTAATAATTGTTGATTTCTTCACACCAAGCTGCTTGCCTATTGCAGATTCAGTCTTCTCAGCCTGGTGCAGGTCTCCAATTTTGTTTCTGGTGTCCTTCGACAGCTCTTTGGTCTTGGCCATAGTGGAGTTTGGAGTGTGACTGTTTGAGGTTGTGGACAGCTGTCTTTTATGCTGATAACAAGTTTAAACAGGTGCCATTAATACAGGTAACAAGTGGAGGACAGAAGACACTCTTAAAGAAGAAGTTACAGGTCTGTAAGAGACAGAAATCTTGCTTGTTTGTAGGCGACCAAATACTTATTTCCCACCATTTGCAAATAAAGAAAAGTGTTTTTGTGGATATTTTTTTCTCATTATGTCTCTCATAGCTGAGGTATACCTATACTGAAAATTACAGGCCTTTCTCATCTTTTTAAGTGGGAGAACTTGCACAACTGGTGTCTGACTAAATACAAATACTTTTTTGCCCCACTGTATATTGAAATGGCCGGCAGCCAGGCTTTATGCAAGAAGTCAGTGTGACCTATAGTCACTAATGGTATATGTTATATCAAGATATACCATTAGCAACTATAGGTTGCACTGACTTCTTGCGTGTAACCCTGCAGCCGGACGTTTCCATATACATCCAAACCCTCTGATATCTGATGAAGGTCCATTGAGACCGAAATGTTATATTGTTTAAAATGGCTTGTTCTTTGTGCCACCAAATGTACTTTGTAATGGCATCACTCATTTGACCACAAAATCTACAGCCCAAAATTTTTTTTTTTAAATTAAAAAAATATAGATATATATATATTTGGATAATGTCTGCCATTAACCATGGGTCCCAACTGTGACCAACTGGCTATGAAGGGTGCTCAGCCTCAGAGCACGCTTCATGGACTGGGATCGGACACAGGATGTATATGTGCACCCTTCATCTTTTAGGAGGCCTGACAGCTTTTTTGACATGTCAATAGGGTCTCTGTACAATAGGGTGTGTCTGACACTCGCCAATCAATACTGTCAGTGTCAGACTGTGTAGCAACACCACCCTTTGAAGAAGTAACCAGTTGTTATTTTGTTTCTACATTTCCAGGAGAAATAATAGAGGAACTACACACTGCAAAGTTCCAAGGAAAGTTGCTCTAGAATTGTTATTTTTGGGAGATGCAAGTATTTACTAAAAATACACGTCAGGAATGCTGACATGTCCTCTTTATGTCTTAGGAATGAAATAAATACCCAGCTGCACATCCTTCTGGCTGACAATAATGCATACTAAGTATTATAGTCTCTGGACTGAATTTCTTCCATCATATCATTATCTGATTTAGTGACCTATATTTCTAGGGTTCCAGGCCTTTACTGAGCCTTTCAGTTATAAACTGTGACACCTCGGATGTATTTGGCTACTAATTTGAAGATGCTTGAAAGTTTTTCTATCCAATCTTTCTTCCTGTGACCTGAATGGCTCAACTTACATATATTTACTTAGTTAGAACTAATAGTAGAGTCCTTCCATCAACTTCCCTTCCCTTTCATCACTGTGAAACATAGAATCCTAACTAATAATGTACAACACAAATAGAGAAACATATGTGGTAGCCCTTGGGGGGTGTATGGTAGCTGGGGTGTTGTTTAGGTAGATGAGGGGTTAAGGTTAACCCTATAGTTTGTGACGGCAGGCTGAGGGCTAGTATGCTGAGGTAATTCGCCGGCCTATCGCCGCCCTTCCCAGTAACGATAGGTGCATGCATAAAATGACTGAAAGTCCACGAGGTACTTGAACTTGGATAACTTTACTTAAATGTTTGCGGTACATCCAATGCACAATAACAGTCTCTATATAGTTCAAACAGTCTCTATATAGTTCAGTGACTGACAGTTGTTGCGGACCTTGAATAGTAATACAAGTCTCTGAATTTAGGGTAATTTGCGAAGATCCGTCCGGATTTAGGGGATAGATAAGATCCGGTGATCTCTGTCTTATGGACCCCGAAGTGTCCGGATTGGTCATGATAGGCATTCACGAATATGGCTGCATCTCTTCTGGGAACCACAATCTGGTGTATTCGGTCTCCGGAAACTGGGTCCAGGGAATTTCGGTAGACCAGCCCTTTATGCAGGAACAGGCGATTCCTCCGCAGCCGCAGCCGCTTTAACTCGAAGTCCCCGTGGGCCTTGCGCACCCGAGTGGGCACTTTCTTGTGGAGGCAATAGTCTAGGAGGTCCCCAATAACCTGGCTTTCATCCTGAAGTGTCTTCCAGGTGGATAGATCTTCAGGGACTTTAGGAGATTCAGGTCCGTCACCCGCCTGGGCAGTTAGAGCACTCTGGCTCACGAACCTTCGGTAGAAGGGAGGCATTTCCACATCTTCCCACACATCCTCAGCTGGAGGTGCTTCTCCCGGGGCCATGCGAGAAAGTACATCCGCATTAACATTGGTTTTTCCGCTGCGATACTTAATGTTTAAATCGTTGGCCAACCGAGAGGCCCAACGCTGTCCCAGCGCTCCCAACTTAGAAGTGTTCAAATGGGCCAAGGGGTTGTTATCAGTGTAGACCGTGAAAGGGGTAGCAGCCAGATAGTCCTTAAACTTCTCAGTAATGGCCCAGACCAGGGCCAGAAGCTCCAGTTTGAAGGAGCTATAGTTGGCATAATTCTTCTCAGCACCTCGGAGATGCCGGCTGGCATAGGCAATCACCCTCTCTTTGCTATCTTGCACTTGAGATAAGACCTCCTCCAGACCTTCAAAGCTAGCGTCTGTGTACAAACGGAACGGCAGTCTGTAATCGGGATATGCCAAAATGGGGTGTTCTGTGAGGAGGTATTTCAGGGCTCGAAAGGCATCTTCCTGTTCTTCAGCCCACTGTATGGGGTGCCTCCCATTATAATTATCCCGGGCAGTCCCTCTCAGTAATTCGGTTAAGGGTCCGGCAATTTGAGCAAAATGGGGGATGAAGTGCTGGTAATATGCAGCAAATCCCAGGAAACTTTGGACGTCTCGCACCGTCCTGGGTGTAGGCCACTCTTTCACAGCACTTACTTTGTCTGGATCAGGCTGGACTCCTTGAGCACTGACGACATGTCCCAGATAGTGTACTTGCGGCTTTAGCAAGTGACACTTGGAAGGTTTAACCTTGAGTCCATGTTGGATAAGGACTTGGAAAACTTCTTTCAGGTGGTCCAGGTGTTCCTGATATGTCCGAGAATAGACAACGACGTCATCTAAATACAACAGAACACTCTGGAAGTTAATATTCATGCCTAAAATGAAATCAGCTGCCCCTTCATCCCTAACATTGGTGACAATCACACCCTGCCTTTCTAGGACATGCTTTCCCACCTTCACCGTGGGCTCCCAGTAGCCATGCCTGGGTACTGGTTTCCGAGAATAGACGATGACATCATCTAAATACAACAGAACACTCTGGAAGTTAAGATGCCCCAAGCATCGCTCCATCAGGTGTTGGAAAGTAGCTGGTGCATTGCACAATCCAAAGGGCATACTTTTGAACTCGAAGAGACCCATAGGGGTCACAAATGCGGTCTTCTCTCTATCCTCTTCTACCATTGGCACCTGCCAGTAGCCGTTCGTCAGATCCAGTGTGGAAAAGTAGGCGGCCGACCCCAATGCAGTCAAAGATTCGATGCGAGGGAGAGGATAGGCATCCTTATGAGTTATGCTGTTCAATTTCCGGTAATCCACGCAAAAGCGGATAGTCCCATCTTTTTTCTTCACCAGGACCAAAGGTGCAGTCCAAGGACTCTGGCTTTCTTGGATGACATCGGCCTCTTTCATCTCCACAAGCATTTTCTTTATGGTCTGATACATCCCAGGAGCCACAGGGTGATGTCTCTCTTTAATGGGTGGATTGTCCCCAGTGAGAATCCTATGTTTGATCATGGTGATCCTGCCGAAGTCGGTGGGAAACTTGCTGAAAGCTTCCTGATATCTCTTAGCTACCTGGATGACTCCTTCCACCTGTTCCTTGGAGGTATCTTCGCCTCCTATTTGCAGTGGGCTCCACCAAGGTTCCGCAGGATTCTGGTCAGGTCCTCGTGGAGCCACTTGTAACTTTGAGACCACATCTCTGACATCCAAATGGTGCAGGGTAGCCACTGGGGTATACTTGGGTAGTTGGACCGCAACTTGAGAGAGGTTAAGAAATCTCACTGGAACCTTCCCATTACGTACTGTTACCAGGCTTCTAGCGGCTCGCACCAAGGGGCAATCTTCCAGTAGAAGGGGTTCCAAGAGCGCTTGGTCGGGCACGACACCAAATAACTGTCTCCGTCTGTGGCTGTAGACTAACGGCTCGGATATCTTGAATCCTTACTCGACAGATTTCTCCTTGATGATTCACAAACTTCTGTTCTGCTTGGAGGATTTTGAGGTGGTGTTGGGCAGCTCGCCGGCCTGGGGGTGACAGGTGAGGGAGAGATGCATGCAGTGCACAGACAATATCATCAAAACAGTGCCTCATAATATTCATGCCTAAAATTAAATCAGCTGCCCCTTCATCCCTAACATTGGTGACAATCACACCCTGCCTTTCTAGGACATGCTTTCCCACCTTCACCGTGGGCTCCCAGTAGCCATGCCTGGGTACTGGTTTCCCGTTCCCTGCAATTACTCTAAACTCCGCTTCCTGAGGTTCACACAACCTTTCTGGGCACCAATACTTATAGAAAAACCCCTGCGGAATAGTGGATACCTGAGACCCCGTATTTATCAGAGCTTGTAACCGGATACCTTCAACCATCACCTGTACATAAGGACAAGAAGCTACATACATAGACAGTCCCTTCTTGTCGCTGGTTGATTCTGGACCTTCAGCCGCTACTCCTGGGGTGTGGTCCTCGACCCCAGGGGACGCCCGTTTAAAGCCCAGCATTGGCTCTTCCAGTGTCCATTCTTGTTACAATAACTACAGATGAGTCTCTGACTCCCAGGTGGTCTCACAGGAGGGGTACTAGGTGGACCAACAGGGCGAGGGTCAGCCTTCTTAGGTGGTGGTGTTGCAGATCTAGGAGGATTTGACCATACAGCCATCTCTTTAAAGGCCTTGGCTAACTGTTCAATGTCTTGTTTGATGTCTTGTAAGTCAGCTGTCCAAGGGCTAGAAGAAGGTGTTGAAGGGGCAGATTGAGAAAGGACAGGCGGCTGGGGCGAAGGCCCCGGAGATTCGGTAGCAGGAACACTAGTCTCTTCTGTCTGAGGTCCCGACTCTATTACTTTAACCGCTAGTCTCTTAAAGGCTGGGAAAGCGATGTCGGGATTTTGCACGGCCAGCATCCTAAGTTGGGCCTTGTCTCATTTGTTCAGTGCCCCTTCTATAAAACGGTCCATCAGTACTCGATTGCCCTGATCAGGCGTGATGCTGTCCAACTTTTGTACCACCTCTAATGCACTCTGTAAAGCTACTGCATATGCTCTGAGAGTCTCACCTGGCTTCTGACGTCGTTCATATAGTCTGAGGAGTACCTCCGAGGGAGAATGAGATTCAAACACTTGAGAGAGTCCTTCAAAAATCTGTCCCACTGTGGCTTTATCAGCCGCCGGCCAGGTACGCAATTCCTCCAAGGCAGGTCCCTGGAGCTGTCCCAGAAGCAGCTGTATCTGTTGGTGAGGGGGTAATGCATAAAATCCTAAGAGGCTGTAAAACTTTTCTTTAAAGTCTGTCAATGTAAAAGGCTCACCATTGTAGGTGGGAAGCACAGGATTCCCCCAAGAAGACAGGTGCAGCAACAGGGGCTCCCAACACATAGGGAGAGACTGGAGGTGGACTTGGTGGGTCCTGCTCCGCCGATGATGGAGGTCTTGATGGAATCACAGGTAGAGTACGTCTTTGTGAGGTAGAAGGTGTTGGTGAAGGCGGCAACACCCTTCTGACTTGGGGTGCAGACCCCATTGGTGGGGCCACTGGAGCATCGCCCCCCTGCTGCTCAGATGGGGACTGTGGGGCTGCAGGCTCTGACATTTCTGTATTTGGTATGCTGGCCCTTTAAATAGATCTCGAATTCCCAGGTCTCCAGAAGATATGCAGTAGTTCTCTGATCTGGAACTTGAGAGCGTAGATTTCAAATTTGAGGGCGGTGACTTGAAACTCAACAGCTTTTAATTGAAATTTGAGTGCGTTGATCGGTAGCTGAAGTGACTCTATATAGGACTTCAATTCAGCAATCTGGTGTCTCAAAGTCCCGTACTGTTCCGGCTCTTTACCGCTTCCAGCCCCTTGTCGCACTCTGCGCCTTTTCCTGCGCTGATCTTCCTCTCTTTGTTGGTTTCCGGCACTAGGCTCCAACAAAATGGCCGCCGCGGCACCGAGAGCTTCGGTGGGCAGTGTCTCTGGATCACGTGAGCAGGGAGGCCCCATGCTAACTTCAGTACTTTCTTTCACAGCTTGTAGCTCCGCTGTGCTATTCGCCTCCCCCTTACTTTACATGCGCACTTCCTCCACACAGCACCGTGTGCGCAACCCCTTACTCCAGAGTATAAGTCACAGTACATTAATAAAGTTTGTTTTCTGGGGGGGAGTACGCTTTCACTAGTGGCAAGTGTAGTAGGCACACACCCGAATCCTGTTTGTGCAATGCCAAAAACGCTTTGTGGTAGCCCTTTGGGGGTGTATGGTAGCTGGGGTGTTGTTTAGGTAGATGAGGGGTTAAGGTTAACTCTATAGTTTGTGATGCCAGGCTGAGGGCTAGTATGCTGAGGTAATTCTCCGGCCTATCGCTGCCCTTCCCAGTAACGATAGGTGCATGCATAAAATGACTGAAGGTCCACAAGGTACTTGAACTTGGATAACTTTACTTAAATGCTTGCGGTACATCCAATGCACAATAACAGTCTCATGCAAACAGTCTCTATATAGTTCAGTGACTGACAGTTGTTGCGGACCTTGAATAGTAATACAAGTCTCTGAATTTAGGGTAATTTGCGAAGATCTGTCCGGATTTAGGGGATAGATAAGGTCCGGTGATCTTGCAGAGTGCTTAGGGATTGATACGCTCGCGATTCTGAATAGATAGCTGCGCAGATCCTGCTCATTTGACAGCCCGGGAACAAGAGAGCGAAATCATGGGCAGGGGCGGGGTGGTTTCTATTGGTCATGGGCAGGGGCGGGGTTGTTTCTATTGGTCCGAATATCTGTCATTCACTGTCACAAAGCATAGTGGGCGCAATACGTCACAGGGACCTCAAAAGGTCCTTAAGCAAAAACCATAGAGTTTACCTGATCACGTGACCCGCAGGTCCTGCTACGCTCCGGACAGGTTATTAACTATTTATATACATTTATACAATCCTTTACATATAAATCCTAAATAATTACTAGACAACTAATACCTAGATGAAAGGTGACAAGGGGTGGACTAGACAATAAGACATCCTAGGGACTCTGGCTATGGGGACCTATATACACAGGTACCGGATAGGATGCGGTACCGGGACACCACACATAGCCGCACATCCACCATTTGTATACTGGCTTTCTCATATTCACATATAGTTATTAAATGACCAATGTTGTTTTTTTTTAACCAAAAATACTTCTTTTAAGGGAGCAGTGACATTACCTTGTGTGCCTCCTTAGCATAAATCAGTCAGGAGAAGCTGAAAAACAGCTGGTGGTGTGTCTGTTCTGGAATTGGCACAGACCCCATTTAATTGAACAACCCTAGTGACTCTGGTCATTTTTCAGACTTTTGCTCAGACTGATAAATGCGGCACACCATTAGTGTTGCTCGCGAATATTCGCAATGCGAATTTTATTCGCGAATATCGCATATTCTCGAATATTCGCGAATATACCACTATATATTCGTAAATACGAATATTCGGTTTTTTTTTTTTTTTTTTTTTTTTTCACAGTACACATCACAGTGATCACCCCTCTCTGCTTCCAGCTTGTGTGGTGTAAAGAAGGCTCTAATACTACTGTGTGACACTGGTGTGCGAATTTTCTCATATGCGAAAACTAGTATTTGCTAATTTTCGCATATGCGAATTTTCGCTTATGCTAATTTTGTATATGCTAATTTTCGCATATGCTAATTTTCGTATATGCTAATTTTTGCTTATGTTAAAATTGCATATGCTAATTTTCGCATATGTTAATTTTTCGCATATGCGAAAATAAAACGAGAATATTACGAATATGTGAATATTCGCGAATATATGACGAATATTCGCCCATATATTCGTGAATATTCGCGAATTCGAATATGGCCTATGCCGCTCAACACTACACACCATGTCTTTTAGCCAAAGCCAAAAGTTGGATACAGTTGTAAAATGGCCCAAATGGAGTCACTAGGATCACTGGATTGAAGAGGTCCGTGACGAGTCGAGAACAGATACGTCAGCAGACAATTTTGATCTCCTTCTGACGGATCCATGCCATGGAGGCTCAAAACATCATGTGAATGCTCCCTACAGAGGACCTATGGTCAGCAAAAATAAAAAGCTTGCTATATCAATTTGTAGCTTTGGGGCCCTGATTCCATCCCGGATTTAATTTTGTTGCTATTTCACCTCTTTCCTGAGACATAGGGATTTTTCCATTCGATTGACTCTTTGCCCATTTCCCTAATTAGTCAAGTGGTTGTGAATTTTAATTATTTCAAAAAAGGGTGTGAATGCTAGGCTCAGTTTGGCCTGATTCACACCCCCTCAGACTCATATTTACTCCCTCCTGAACCAGATTACTACAGTTTCATTCTTGTCTCCGAGTGTCAAAGCACTTGGTAACCAATTGTAATCACAGCACATATTTTAGTTTTCTTTATTTCTATACAAGTGATATTTTTTGGGTGGGTGTCACATCTGGTAGGGAACAGTGCAGACCTGAACATACCCTCAAACCACTGTCTCCATCTACTTTGATGATCCATTCTAAACAGCGGTCCCCAACTAGGCAACAGTTCCTACACTCACTAAGCGAATAAGGCATCAGTAAGGTCAGATAGGCCAGGTCTGCAACACATGGACACATCAGAAACCAAATCAGCAACCAGCGATTAACAAGGGACAAGCCACAAAGTTAAAACCAAGAGAACAGCACAGTACAAAAAAAATAAAAATAATCAGAAACACAGTAAGATAAAACGAGGCTCAAACCATAAGGGCAGTTTAGTACAAAATAAGCAGGCAAGAGAATAGTCACGGAACAGGCTGAGATCAGGTAACACCAGGTGAGATCAGGATAACAGTCACAAGGGAACAGGAATGTTGGTGATGGGAAGAATCACAATCATGGACATCTCAGCTGGGAAGATGCCCATCCAAAAACATGCAACCACCCTATATGGAAATGACCCTTGAGCAGCACCTATTATACATTAAGTGTTTATAGGTTATTTAAATAAAAAAATAATAAAATCAGAATAAAAAAAAGGTTGTTTGATAAAATTTCTTGGGGCTGGTACACTTTACAGTATAAGCACGTTCACCTATTGTATCTCATCCTTTTCTTGCTTCCTTGCATTGTAAATTGCTATTTTATGTGTTGATTCTATATCAGTAAAGCAGAGTTGGAAAGAAATACAAGCTTGATATGTGTAGATACTATTGTTTTCACTCCTCTTCTTTTATATTTGCAGGAAAAAACCGAACCCTATTTTATAGGTATATTTTGCTTTGAAGCTGGAATTAAAATTGTTGCTCTGGGACTGGTGTTCCACAAAGGTTCTTACCTCCGGAACGGCTGGAACGTTATGGACTTTATTGTAGTACTTAGTGGGTAAGTGTCTTTTCGTATGGTATTTGGCCCATTTGTGGGGTTGATGAGTATCTCCTTCATCCTAGATGTTCTATAACTGTAAAAAAGAACAAAGAACATGTAGTATAATATAGATTTTACTAATGTGCGTATTTTCAAATGTTATTTCAGTTTAACAATTTATACCTTATTATCTGCAGAAATGCCAGATATAAACACAGGACAGATATTGCAGATAAAGTAAACAAGGCGAGATGAAGTAGAAATGTCAGGTATAATGTCTTATAGATAATCAATTGGTAGTGTATAAAATTATCACACTAGGCATGTCAACCTATGCAGTAGGGAATTTGCATAGGTTGATATACCTGCATAGATATATCACATACCTAGAATGATAATTGATTATCTATAAGACATTATACCTGACATTTCTACTTCATCTTGCCTTATTTACTTTATCAACAATATCTATCATGTGTTTATATTCGGCATTTCTGCAGATAATAAACTATAAATTGCAAAACTGGAATGACATTTGAAAATATGCTAAAGCTATATTACACTATTTCATTCTCTTTTATGGTTATAGTTTTCATCAGGGAAAGGCGAATATGGTAAAGAAATCGGTTAGCGGAGGCGCTGCACAACTGTAGTCATGAAGAGAAGACTCGAGCATCACACGACAATAAAACTTTTATTGGCATAATTGGGGACAACATGTTTCGGGATACCCTAATGCCTTCCTCAGGTCTACTTAAAGTTTTTGGTGCCTCCGCCTAAGCTCTTTGTGTGATTACACAAAGAGCTTCAGCGGCAGCGCCAGAACTGTAAGTGGACCTGAGGAAAGCATTAGGGTATGCCGAAACGCGTTATCCCCAATTATACCAATAGATTATCAATACCAGATTGGTTGGGTGCCAACATCTGAAAAATAGAAACATTTTAAACCATACAAAGTAGCAGCTCTGCTACAATACAAATATCTGCATATTATAAGGACATTGTTAGAGATATGTTGTGAATTAGATAATCTTTATTCAGTTATCTTGTTTTTTTTTGCCTGTGATGTCTTTTCTCTTTCATTTATTAAATATCAACTAGTGTTTCATCATATAAAAAACAAAGCACCCTATTAATTCTAATACTGTTACGTCCATTTTGAAGACTTTCGGTTGTTCATTGTTTTAAAGTGTACCTATTATTTAAAAAGTGCATGGTTTTGTCAGATTAACCCTTTAGAGTGGGGAAAAGGTGATTCTAGTGATCTCATTGCTTTTATTGAGCCCCTTGAGAATATTCTTTCCATTTCAGAAGTAGGGATTTACTACAGTACATACACATGAAAATTCTTTCCCTTACCTATTTGGCCAATCACAGTACAACACATATTCCTCTTTGTTATGCCATAATATAGTGCTTGTGAAAGTGCACTGTACAGGCTGGTACAATATGTTCACTGGCCTATTATATCCCTCCTGTTGACAGGTACCATAGTCATGATATAGTTAATGTTATTCAATTCTCCTATCCTATTAGGGGTTTAGTGTTATGTCCGTGATCTGTATATATGGTAGGCACTGACTGCCAGTAGATAGCACAATAGCCTATGCAACATTTTGGGATATCTTTAAAAAAAACTCTTCCTTTAACGAACAGCAAGGGAATTGGAGTTGGCACTCCATAATAAAACAACAATGCAATGTATCACTTCTTTCGTAGACTTACAGAAACAGTGCATATGTTTTATTTAGCGCCTGTTACGTTTGTTTTGGTGTAATTGATGAGGGAGCTATTCTGTGGATCACAGGTTATAACTAAGTATTTCTCCGCATTTTACACATTCTAACAGATTTCTGTAAGTTGTAAGCAGCTTAGCAGGGAGCAGTGTCATCATTGTGTACATTCTCTGCCTGTCTGCATGAAATTCTCAGAAAAAATCATGTAAAAATTATCTTTGCTATCAGTGACAAAAATGGCCTTTCCAAAGTTTTAAAATAATTGAAACAAAAATATCACGCCAAATAATAATGTTAATACACTAGCTATATATTCAAAAACATAGTACAATGATTTATTTATGAGTAAGTTGTTATTTAGTGAAGCTACACAGTATTAAAGGAATACTCCGCCCCTAGACATCTAATCCCCTATCCAAAGGATAGGGGATAAGATGTCTGATCGCGGGGGTCCTGCCACTGGGGACCCCCGCTATCTTGGCTGCGGCACCCCAAACATCTGGGGCACGGAGCAAACGTTGCTCTGTGCCGGATGACGAGGATGCGAGGAGGAGGCTCATGACGTCACAGTTATGCCTCGCTTGTGATGTCATGGTCACGCACCCTCAATGAAAGTCTATGGGAGGAGGCGTGACGGCAGTTGCGACCCCCCCATAGACTTGCATTGAGGGTGCATGGCCGTGACCGCACAATCGGGACGCGGCCGTGACGTCACGAGCCTCCGGCGCTGCACCTGATGCAGAGATTGTGGGGATCAGACATCTTATCCCCTATCCTTTGGATAGGGGAAAAGGTGTCTAGGGGCAGGGAAAAATAGGTTTTTGTTGTGTGCAGTTTCTAGGACATCAATCCTGTTGCTACTTCAAAATGGGATATTTTTGATGGCTTATAAAAACCCACTGCTTCTCCACTTTCCTGTTGCTATTCCCAAAAAAGGGGATAATCTTTTGACCACTTTGTAGGGTTGTATAAACAGAATCAGGCAACTTCCACCAAAATCGATAATTTTTGGACCTTTTCTTTATTAAAAAGCATGAAAAAATCCACTAGGGCAATGTGTTTTAAACAAGCTGTTAGTTACCACCGGGTACCATCTGTTTACCTATAGCTATATATCTTTCCATATCATTGACATTAACTTGCCTTAAACAGCTTAAAAGTACTTACAGTAGATATACTCCTAGGTGACCTCATAGTGTTAAACAGGGATTTTTATCAACAGGTTAAAGGGCTATTGGTGAAGTCTAAACCACGCTTATAGCCGGCGCCGAGGGCTTGTGAAGTCATGGCCCCACCCCCTCGTAACGCCCCTCCCACTCAATGCAAGTCTACCCCTTAATGGCCGCCACACACCAACCTATAGACCTGCATTGAGAGGGTGGGGCTTGACATCATGAGGGGGCGGGGTCATGACGTCACGAGGCCTCGGCGCCAGCTCTAAACGTTCGGAACATTTTGTTCTGAACGCTGAGCAGCGGAGTACCCCTTTAACTTGTATCTGATTTTTGAACTGTCAAACCAAAGCTGTTATACCAAAGGTTATATGCCATGTATTTGGTTATATGCCATGGACTTTTTTTTATATAAATTTCTAATTTTTTTCACACAATTTATTTCCATGAACATAAAACTTGGAACTACAAGTCCAGGCAAAAATAAGGAAATTGCGCTAAACACAGCAATTCCTCGAATTTCAATGAGTCATCCTCCAGCACTCAGGAGAGGAAAAACCTCCTGTGGACAAAACCTCTAAGGAACCATGGCTGGAGGATTGACCTTCTCTTGGGCTTAGAGGGTTATTGCCAACCTGTTATTCTTCAAATAAATAAAAAAAATTGTACATGGTACCAGATATACAATGGCAATATCAAACAAACTAGAGAGATACAATGATAACAAGAGATGTAGAAGAATACATTTATTTTTATATAGGCAATAGATAAGCAATTGTATAATAAAGATTGAATAGGGTGACTGGGAGGGAAATGTTTCCTCCAGATGTTCTGTGAGATAAAGAATTATAGAGAGATAAGACAGAAAATTGCATCTATTCCTAAACCCCATCTTCTTAAGGTAATACACAAGGCAGACACACATATACTTATTCCTCTTAAAAAGAACCCCCTGTAAGGACAGCCGTTTCACACCATCATGGTGTTTCTTCAGACTGAAGAAACACCACAAAGGTGTGAAACGGCTGTGAAAACGATCCTATTAGTGTGATGTCCATACACTAACCAGGCTGAACTTTTAACTGCTCCAAGAATACACAAGATATTAAGCACACTGAAAAGGAGTGCCTCTTATTTCTACTGCCTATTCCTCCTAAAGTTATGTTACCCTTTCCATGGGAATCCGGGTGAGTCTTGTTGCATTGCAATTCAGCTCTGTTTTCTTGGCAGATGAAGTGGTTTCTTTAAAGAAAGCAGTCATGTGTTTTCTAATCTCATGCAGCTTCTTTAGGCAGGTGTTGCATATCACTGTTTTCTAGAAAAAACACAGCATTTGTAGCATTTTTCTAGGCTTTTTCTTTTTTATTAATGTTACAAGTTTTTGCCTGAAAGAATACTGCAGTCAGATGTTAGCTTAAAGGGTTACTCCACTGAAAACATCTTATCCCCTATCCAAAGGATAGGGGATAAGATGTTAGATCGCGGGCAGCACCTCTGTCCGCTCCATGCCCGATGACTGACGATGCCAGTCGCCATGCCCCCTCCACTCACGTCTATGGAAGGAGACGTGATGGCTATGTACTAGCTGTCATGCCCCCTCCCACAGACATGAATGAAGGGGGTATGGCGAGACGTCACAAATGCGGAAGCTGCAAGTTGCAAGCTGCAAGTTCTGGACACTGCCAACCCAGAGATCGCGAGGGTCCCCAGCGGCTGGACCCCTGCGATCTAACATCTTATCCCCTATCCTTTGGATAGGGGATAAGATGTTTAGGAAAGATAAAACGCACACCAGATGATGCTTTTTTGCAAAGTTTTTGTCATCTTGGTGGTGTGCTTCTTAGGTCACCAAAGTTTGTTTTTTAAAGGCAGAATGCTCTTTGTATGAAATTCTTTCATCTTTACATAGTTGAATGTGCTGACAACAAATTCATACAAAAATTATCAATGGAAATCAAATTTATCAACCCATGGAGGTCTGGATATGGAGTTACACTCAAAATCAAAGTGGTAAAACCACACTACAGGTTCATCCAACTTTGATGTAATGTCCTTAAAACAAGTCAAAATGAGGCTCAGTAGTGTGTGTGGCCTCCACGTGTCCGTATGACCTCCATACAAGCCTGGGCATGCTCCTGATGAGGTGGCGGATGATCTCCTGAGGGATGTCTTCCCAGACGTGGACTAAAGCATCTGCCAACTCCTGGACAGTCTGTGGTGCAACGTGGTGTTGGTGGATGGAGCGAGACACGATGTCCCAGATGTGCTCAATCGGATTCAGGTCTGGGGAACGGACGGGCCAGTACATAGCATCAATGCCTTTTGCAGGAACTCCAATAGGTTTAGCATTGTCTTGCATAAGAAGGAACCCAGGGCCAACCGCACCAGAATATGGTCTCACAAGGGGTCTGAGGTTCTCATCTCGGTACCTAATGGCAGTCAGGCTACCTCTGGCAAGCACATGGAGGGCTGTGCGGCCCTCCAAAGAAAGGCCACCCCACACCATTACTGACCCACCGCCAAACCGGTCATGCTGGAGGATGTTGCAGGCATCAGAACTTTCTCCATGGTGTCTCCTGACTCTGTCATGTCTGTCACATGTGCTCAGTGTGAACCTGCTTTCATCTGTGAAGAGCACAGGGTGCCAGTGGTGAATCTGAAAATCGTGGTGTTCTCTGGCAAATGCCAGACATCCTGCACAACCCCCACCTGTGCAGGTTGGGCCCTCATACCACCCTCATGGAGTCTGTTTCTGACCGTTGAGTGGACACATGTACATTTGTGGCCTGCTGGAGTTCATTTTGCAGGGCTCTGGAAGTGCTCTTCCTGCTCCTCCTTGCACAAAGGAGGAGGTAGCGGTCCTGTTGCTGGGTTGTTGCTCTTCTACGACCTCCCCCACATCTCCTGATGTACTGGCCTGTCTCCTGGTAGGGCCTCCATGCTCTGGACACTACGCTGACAGACACAGCAAACCTTCTTGCCACAGCTCGCATTGATGTGCCGTCCTGGATGAGCTGCACTACCTGAGCCACTTGTGTGGGTTGTAGACTCTGTCTCATGCTACCACTAGGGTGAAAGCACCGCCAGCATTCAAAAGTGAGCACCGCCAGCATTCAAAAGTGACCAAAACATCAGCCAGGAAGCATAGGAACTGAGAAGTGGTCTGTGGTCACCACCTGCAGAACCACTCCTTTATTGGGGGTGTCTTGCTAATTGCCTATAATTTCCATCTGTTGTCTGTCCCATTTGCACAACAGCATGTGAAATTGATTGTCAATCAGTGTTGCTTCCTGAGTGGACAGTGTGATTTCACAGAAGTGTCATTGACTTGGAGTTACATTGTGTTGTTTAAGTGTTCCCTTTATATTTTTGAGCGGTGTATATTGTTTTGTACCATATGTGCTTCTGAATCGTCACTTATGTGAATTTAAAACAGGTTGAAAATAGCTATCGCATGTTAATTGTCAACACACGGCTGTGAATAATATACATTAGCAATTCATATTAAGACCCAGAAAGATGCATCACATATGTGTTTTTAAGTCTTTCTTTGCATTAAAACTGCACAAATAACCTTCTCTAAAGTGGAGTTAAATCAGATAAATGCGTATTAATGCAATAATATATAAATGACCATTACATTATTTTATTGTTTATTATGACCATGACCATAACCAGCACAGCATGAAGCCAATCTATTAAATATGTATCCAGAATGTGAAGAAAATATTGATGAGCTTTTAACCTAGAAGATAAGATGAAAATTGGCAAAATGCTTTATGTCCAGAATATATGGAGATAAATGTACGTTAGATGTAATACATTCTTATTCAAGTGAACCTCCTGCTTGAGTTATGTCTTTTATCAAAAAATTAATAATTTATTTGATTGTCAGATTCCCCTTTACCCCTCCAGGACCAGCATTTTTGTTTAAGAACCTTAAAGGGGTATTCCAGGATTTTTTTTTTTATCATTCTTTTATCCCATGATGTTATGAGTAGTATTGTTCTATTACCTCTGTGGGTCACTTTGTCCCATTTTCATGGGACCCACACACAGAGTCTTTTTATTTAACTGTTGTCTCTGATCTTTCCCAGCATTCCATGTGGCCAGAAACTTTATATCATAAGTCACATGGTCTCCAGTTGATGGGTAAATAGCATAGTTGAAAGTAATTACTAAAGTAATGCTATCCACTCACCCACTTCACCATAGCCAGGCTCCCAAGGAGACCATGTGACTAATGACATATTGTCTGTGGCCTCATGGAATGCGGAGATAGGCCAAAGATAAACTAAAAAGACTGGAACTACAGAACTCATGCATTAAAGGGATACTCCATCCACAGACATCTTATCCCCTATCCAAAGTATAAGGGATAAGATGTCTGATCGCGTGGGTCCTGCCACTGGGACCCCCCGTGATCTTCGTGCAGCACCCAGCATTTAAAAAAATATGTTTAGAATGCTTGGTTTCCATGGCTGGAGACAAGACCCCCTCCATTCATGGCTCTCATAGACATGAATGGAGGCGCCATGGCATAATGGCATGATGGGGCGTTGCGTGACACCAGAAGGGGGCATGGTGTGATGTCACGTCTCCGGCCGCAGAAACCCAACGTTCTAAAACATACTGTTTAGGATGCTGGGTACTGCACAGAGATCATGGGGGTCCCAGCAGTGGGACCCCTGTGATCAGACATCTTATTTCCTATACTATGGATAGGTGATAAGATGTCTGTGGGTGGAGAACCCCTTTAAACAGGTAATAGAAGAATATTACGCAGTATTTTTACTTGGCATCGAGGGCTTAAAGGAGTACTCCGGTGGAAAACTTTTTTTTTTTTTATCTACTGGTGCCAGAAAGTTAAACAGATTTGTAAATTACTTCTCTTAAAAAATCTTAATCCTTCCAGTACTTATTAGCTGCTGAATACTACAGAGGAAATGTTTTCCTTTTTGGAACACAGAGCTCTCTGCTGACATATGACTATAGTGCTCTCTGCTGACACCTCTGTCCATTTTAAGAACTGTCTAGAGTAGGAGAAAATCCCCATAGAAAACATATGCTGCTCTGGACAGTTCCTAAAACGGACAGAGATGTCAGCAGATTTACAAATCTGTTAAACTTTCTGACACCAGTTGATTTAAAAAAAAAAAAAAAAAGTTTTCCACCGGAGTACCCCTTAGGAAAAGAAATCTGGAATACCACGTTAAAGGTCTTATTCGGAGATTATATCTTATCACCTAAATACTGATGAGACCCTCACCGAGCATGAAATTGAAGGTCCCGCGTGCCCCTGCCTAAATGGAGTTGGGGTCATGCATGAATGGGGTCCCTACGTTCACTCTGTATTAGAGTGATGAAGATAGTTGAGTACAGCTCTCGTGGCAGTGCACATGCTTGAATGCTGCTCCATTCAGATAAGCAAACTAGCGACTGCAAAACTGACAGGCAATCTATTATTCCATTCTTTTGGTGTTCTTACTTGTGACTATAAGGGGTTAAACAACTGCAACCAGAGTTTTCTCCAATCCCAGTTCTTGCAGCACAATGTTAGCAGTATATTACATTAATGTGGCATAACTAAATGTTAGGAGTTAGAAGTAAGGCCACACCACCACATGCAGTTACATGGTGCAGGGGTCAGAGCGGCATTCCACTGGACATTTGATATTAAGTAGATTAAAATGTAACTGCTGGAACATGCACCAGTATGTCTTAAGCGAGTTGTTAAGAGAAGTTGCACTACTGATCTATATATTACAAGGGAAAGTATTAAAAGAGCTAAGTACTCCAGTTGTGCACTTATTTTGGAGGGGGTATGCTAGCACATGGAAGCTCTTAGCCTTTCATGCAAAGCCAATCTAGATTATAAAATTGTCCTTAATAGCACAAAGGAGATTGCTGCAAAATAGTTTATTATGAGACATGTAGCTAGTCTTTTTACCTTTTTTTACTTTGGGCAAAGATTCAGTTTGGGGTCTTTCAACCCAAAATTTTTATTGTTAGGTACTTCCCCAGAATGGTTGTATAGGAAACTGCATCATGGCCACATTCACTTCAATAAGGCTATGCTGCCCTTCCCTGTACAGTAGGTAAATGCTAAGTAAATGTTAAGTAAACTATTGTGGACCCTTTATTCTCCTAGAGGTTGGCTTTCCACCAATTATGGTCTTATGACATGCCATCTCAATACTGTACACACAAATGAAGCCATCACATATTGTGCAAATAAATAGTACTGCTAAATACCGCTCATCATGTCACTATGTAACCTCTACACAAATACATCAGCTATATACTGTATGTATATATATATATATATATATATATATATATATATATATATATATGTATATACATATATATGCTTGAAAAAGACCTCATGGAGTAGGTTGAAACGTTGCACTTTATACAGATGTGTGAATAAATCATCACCTTTTTTTGGACTTGGAGTGCCGCCTTTTTCCTTTATTTGGACGTCTATCTATATTGGAGGGATCCCTTGATCAGGACCTCTGGAGTTGGCTGAGCATCCGATGGTTTGGACTTGAAGTCCTTCACAGTGCCGCTTATCTTTGTTACATTATATATATATATATATATATATATATATATATATATATATATATATATATATATTGCTGCTTGTTGGTAAAACAAGCTCTCACAAGTTAATTTTGCATTCCATTTTAATATTGTCCGCTCCGTTACTGAGGAGTGGTATCTGTCAGCTTCCTATCACCTCTCTCTATGGCAATACACGTTAGCAGTAAAAGCAGAAAATGGTCATCACTGTAAGTAAATACTGAAGATTAACCCATTTTGCCTCATTATATTTATATTTTAATAATAATAATTCTAATAATAATAATATTAATATGAAATAATAAAAGAGATGGTTCACATCCAAAACACTGAGCAGTTTACCCAGAAAGGTCTTATTAACCCCAAAACAGTCCAGCATCACATAAAGGTCAAATGCTTTTTTAGCAACCAGGGCCAAGAGTATATGAGAGGTGCCTGGTTCAGGGCAATGTCTATCCAACACCAGCAATACCTTCTTAACCCCTTCCCGCTATTGGACGTATGCATACGTCCAGGCGAATTACACGTTCGCGCAAATGGACGTATGCATACGTCCAAGCGATCTCCTGCTCTGCCGCGGGCAGCGCAGGAGATCGCGGGTGGGACTCAGCTGTCAATCACAGCCGGAGTCCCACCGCAGCTGCCGGGGCCGCGATCGCGCCGGTCCCGGCAGCATTAACCCCATAGATGCCGTGATCAGTCTGATCACGGCATCTATGGTGTTTGCAGGGGGAGCGCTCTCCCCCTGCCCATCAATCGCGGCGCCGCGATAAAATAAGGGGGATC
This sequence comes from Hyla sarda, assembly GCF_029499605.1. Taxonomy (NCBI): domain Eukaryota; kingdom Metazoa; phylum Chordata; class Amphibia; order Anura; family Hylidae; genus Hyla; species Hyla sarda. Next base: position 190,437,153 of record NC_079195.1, on the reverse strand, counting down.
GGGGGTGTCCAAGACACCCTCGATCCCCCTTGAAGAGATAGGAGTGAGGTGGCAGGGTTGCCACCCCTCCTATCCCTGCTATTGATCGGCGGAGCGGCCGACCAATAGCAGACTGGGGGCGGGGGGGTTAAAGTTCGGTTCCCCGCGCTATGCCCGCCCATCGGTGTCCGGGCACAGCGGGGGGAACCGTGCAGTAGCGGCGGCGGCGGCGGCGGCCACTTACCCGGCGGCGGCGGCGGCTGTGATCACGGCGGCGGTGGAGGTAAGTATGACGCCGCGTGTGCAGAGTCTGTTGCCTAGCAACATCTGCAGGGCGACAGTTTAGAGAGTGGTCTCTAAACTGTCGCCCTCCAGATGTTGCAAAACTACAACTCCCACCATGCCTTGACAGCTGTTTGCTGTGTTGGCATGCTGGGAGTTGTAGTTTTGCAAGATTTAGAGGGGTTCAGGCTAGAGATCACTGACAGTGGTCTCTAAACTGTAGCCCTCCAGATATTACAAAACTACAACTCCCAGCATGCTCAGACAGCAGTTTGCTGTCTTAGCATGCTGAGATTTGTAGTTTTGCAACATCTGGAGGGCCACAGTTTAGAGACCACTGTCAGTGATCTCTAGCCTGAACCCCTCTAAATCTTGCAAAACTACAACTCCCAGCATTCAGGAACAGCAAATGGCTGTCTCGGCATGCTGGGAGTTGTACTTGCGTGCATCCAGCTGTTGCATAACTACATCTCCCAGCATTCTCTTTGGCAATCAGTACATGCTGAGAGTTGTAGTTCTGCAACAGCTGGAGGCACACTGGTTGGGAAATACCGAGTTAGGTAATAGGTTCTATTACCTAACTCAGTATTTTTCAACCAGTGTGCCTCCAGCTGTTGCAAAACTACAACTCCCAGCATGCACGTTCTGTCAGTGCATGCTGGGAGTTGTAGTTTTGCCCCCCCCCCCCCCCCCCTCCCATGTGAATGTACAGGTTACATTCACACTGGCGGCGGATTACAGTGAATTCCCTGCTTCAGGTTTGAGCTGCAGCAGCCGCAGCTCAACCTCCTAGCGGGAGACTCAGTGTAATCCGCCGTCAGTGTGAATGTAACCTAAAAACACTACGCTAACACAAAATAAAGAGTAAAACACTACATATACACACGTACACTGCCCCCCCCAATAAAAATGAAAAACGTATCCTACAGCAGTGTTTCCAAAACGGAACCTCCAGCTGTTGCAAAACAAAAACTCCCAGCATTTCCGGACAGCCATTGACTGTCCAAGCATGCTGGGAGTTTAGCAACAGCTGGAGGCACCCTGTTTGGGAATCACTGGCTTAGAATACCCCTTTGTCCACCCCTATGCAAATCCCTAATTTGGGCCTCAAATGCACATGGCGCTCTCACTTTGGAGCCCTGGCGTATTTCAAGGCAACAGTTTAGGGCCACATATGGGGTATCGCCGTACTCGGGAGAAATTGCCTAACAAATTTTGGGGGGCTTTTTCTCCTTTTACCCCTTATGAAAAGGTAAAGTTGGGGTCTACACCAGCATGTTAGTGTAAAAAAAAAAACATTTTTGTACACTAACATACTGGTGTTGCCCCATACTTTAAAATTTCACAAGCGGTAAAAGAAAAAAAGCCTCCAAAGTTTGTAACGCATTTTCTCCTGAGTACGGAGATACCCCATATGTGGGCGCAAAGTGTTCTGGGGACGCACAACAAGGCTCAGAAGGGAGAGTGCACCATGTAAATTTGAGGTCTAAATTGGTGATTTGCACAGGGGTGGCTGATTTTACAGTGGTTCTGACATAAGTGCAAAACAATAAATACCCACATGTGACCCCATTTTGGAAACTACACCCCTCACGGAATGTAACAAGGGGTACAGTGAGCATTTACACCCCACAGGTGTCTGACAGATCTTTGAAACAGGGGTCTGTGAAAATGAAAAATAAAATTTTTAATTTACACAGCCCACTGTTCCAAAGATACGTCAAATGCCAGTGGGGTGTAAATTCTCCCTGCACCCCTTATTACCTTCCGTGAGGGGTGTAGTTTTAAAAATGGGGTCACATGTGGGGGGTCCACTGTTCTGGCACCACGGGGGGCTTTGGAAATGCACATGGCCAAATTCTCTCTCCAAAAGCTCAATGATGCTCCTTCTCTTCTGAGCATTGTAGTTCGCCCCCAGTGCACTTCACGTCCACTTATTGGGTATTTCCATACTCAGAAGAGATGGGGTTACAAATTTTGGGGGGTATTTTCTGCTATTATCCCTTGTAAAAATGTAAAATTTGGGGGAAAACAAGCATTTTAGTGTAAAAAAAATATATTTTTTTTTACATATGCAAAAGTCGTGAAACACCTGTGGGGTATTAAGGTTCACTTTACCCCTTGTTACGTTCCCCAAGGGGTCTAGTTTCCAAAATGGTATGCCATGTGTTTTTTTTTTTCTGTCCTGGCACCATAGGTGCTTCCTAAATGCGGCATGCCCCCAGAGCAAAATTTGCTTCCAAAAAGCCAAATGTGACTCCTTCTCTTCTGAGACCTGTAGTGCGCCAGCAGAGCACTTTTCATCCCCATATTGGGTGTCTTCTGAATCGGGAGAAATTGGGCTTCAAATGTTGGGTGGTATTTTCTGCTATTACCTTTTTTAAAAATGTTAAATTTTTGCTAAACCAAGCATTTTTGGTAAAAAAAAAATTATTTTTTTTACATATGCAAAAGTCGTGAAACACCTGTGGGGTATTAAGGTTCACTTTATCCCTTGTTACGTTCCTCAAGGAGTCTAGTTTCCAAAATGTCGTTTTTTTTTGCTGTCCTGGCACCATAGGGGCTTCCTAAATGCGACATGCCCCCCGAGCAAAATTTGCTCTCAAAAAGCCAAATATGACTCCTTCTCTTCTGAGCATTGTAGTTCGCCCGTAATGCACTTCAGGTCAACTTATGGGGTACCTCCATACTCAGAAGAGATGGGGTTACAAATTTTGGGGGGTATTTTCTGCTATTAACCCTTGCAAAAATGTGAAATTTGGGGGGAAACACACATTTTAGTGAAATTTTTTTTTTTTTTTTTACATATGCAAAAGTCATGAAACACCTGTGGGGTATTAAGGCTCACTTAATTCCTTTTTACGTTCCTCAAGGGGTCTAGTTTCCAAAATGGTATGCCATGTTTTTTTTATTTGCTGTTTTGGCACCATAGGGGCTTCCTAAATGCAACATGCCCCCAAAAAAACATTTCAGAAAAACGTACTCTCCAAAATCCCCTTGTCGCTCCTTCGCTTCTGAGCCCTCTACTGCGCCCGCCGAACAATTTACATAGACATATGAGGTATGTGCTTACTCGAGAGAAATTGGGCTACAAATTCAAGTATAAATTTTATCCTTTTACCCCTTGTAAAAATTCAAAAATTGGGTCTACAAGAACATGCAAGTGTAAAAAATGAAGATTTTGAATTTTCTCCTTCACTTTGCTGCTTTTACCGTGAAACACCTAAAGGGTTAAAACACTTACTGAATGTCATTTTGAATACTTTGGGGGGTGCAGTTTTTGTAATGGGGTCATTTATGGGGTATTTCTAATATGAAGACCCTTCAAATCCACTTCAAACCTGAACTGGTCCATGAAAAATAGCGAGTTTGAAAATTTTGTGAAAAATTGTAAAATTGCTGCTGAACTTTGAAGCCCTCTGGTGTCTTCCAAAAGTAAAAACATGTCAATTTTATGATTAAAATATAAAGTAGACATATTGTATATGTGAATCCAAAAAAAATAATATTTGTAATATCAATTTTCCTTACAAACAGAGAGCTTCAAAGTTAGAAAAATGCAAAATTTTCAATTTTTTCATCAAATTTTGGGATTTTTCACCAAGAAAGGATGCAAGTTACCACAAAAATTTACCACTATGTTAAAGTAGAATATGTCACGAAAAAACAATCTCGGAATCAGATTGATAAGTAAAAGCATTCCAGAGTTATTAATGTTTAAAGTGACAGTGGTCAGATGTGCAAAAAAGGGCTGCGTCCTAGAGGTGAAAATGGGCTGTGTCCTTAAGGGGTTAATATTGGTACCCACTGACCTTGACATAAGAAAGCCAACTTGTGAGGAAGCAATAAGCGAGGGCATACCAACATTGAGTCTGTCCACAAGTCTTTTTGCCAATAGCTTAAGACCCATCGATCAGTGAGATGGGACTGTAGAAACCAGAATCAAATGTTAGACTTCAGGAGTAACTTGACATAGGCTAGGTTGATTCGTCCTGCAGTAGTTTCTCAGTTTTACAGGGAACTGAAGTAGATAGTTCAGAGAGGGGCTGATCACAAAGGCCTTATAGAACTCTTCCAAATAACCAGGCCAGGAAATTCATGGTTGCGGAGTACTTTTATGACCCTCTGCGAACCATGTGTCCTGGTTCTTACCAGCGTCAGGTAACATTACCTGTGCCATGTGTCTGCTGCATTTCCAGGTCTTCCTGCTCTGATGTTTCTCTTGCTGCAGTTTCCGCTCCATCCGCTATGGCCTGCGTGTGAGCACTGGCTGAGTTTTATAGAGCCAGTGTTCACTCCCTAATGGATCCTTTTCCAATCTCTGCCTGGCACTCCCTATGTAAGTCAACCACACCTGTTGCATGAGGCCTCAGCAAGTTGCATTCTAGTTGTTCATCCTGCTATGTTAGGTCTCTGTAGCCTGCCTGACCTGAAGCTTGTCTGTCTGTCTACTGAACTTGCCTGTTGCCTTATCCCTTAAACTTTGAACCAGCTCTGTTAATAAACATCTTAATCATCTCTGCTGAGTATGGCGCTATTTTTAAGGCTAGGTTCACACTGTGGACTTTCTGGGCAGAATTTCTGACGGAGACCGAGCTGGCGGCACTAGGACCGCGTGGACTACATTACCATCCCCATAGATGGCAATGCATCTCAGAGCAGATCTCCCAAAAGATCCACCCAGAAATGCATTGCAGTCTATGAGGGCAGCAATGCAGTCTGCTCGGTCCTAGCGCCACCGGCTCAATCTCCGACGGAAATTCTGCCTAGAAATTCTGCAGTGTGAACCCAGCCTAAGTGTCAGTTTGCCCCATTCTGCCTTCCTGGTCGGCTGCCACTTGTGGTACAGTGGGTCCACACCCATGGCACGTTACAACCTTAACTACTGACTCAATCAGAGTTGAGATTCTCCCTCTGTTTGGTAGTCATGGTAGACAAATTAAATTTGTTAAGAAAAGCAAGTCCCTAGGATCCATCATCATTTTTGAATTGTAATGGGGCAGCATACTAAGAGTGAATAGAGACTATCTCTGCAGGATAAGTTTGAATGTCGCCCCACTCAATTGAGTGCCCTATTGATTTGAGGTGGACAACTTCCCCTAGCTAATTTCCCCAACAGAGGACCATATTTACTGCCAAAGTAAACGAGATATGCACGAAGACAGGTAAAAATTAGCAGCACATTACCATTCAGACCACAGATTGCCTTTGCCAATCTTTAGTCCTGTATTTTTTTTTAATACCTTCAAATACTGTTTCAAGTGGATCTGTACACAGTGAAATGCCCAAGGAAGGTGGCCGATTGTTTCTGAAGCCCATAGAAGTTGATGAGGTCTCTTAGTTTAGATGTTTTGCTTTGATATAGTCCTTTTATCTATGACTGTGAAATGGTTCTGTTTTATGAACTGTTACTCCTCGCCCCCTACTATTTGACATTTACAAAACTGATGCCTTTATAAGTGACAGAGAAACCTGTACTAGCGTACAGTAGCATCTTTTCTCCCAATTAGGCTGTTCCCTTAACCCCTGCCTAGCAGCTATTTGCCATTACTGTTTGGCACGTCACTGACTTTGCTGTGTGGCCTCCATGAAGTCAAGTTTCAGCCTTCAAGCAGTAAAAAATATTTTATGGTTCATTTATCTTCAGAGGATATAAACAGTTAAGCTTAGGGCCAGACTAAAGTGGAGTTATTGTAAAATGCATTGCCCGAGGTCTTAGCATGAGTCTTTTTCTATGCTCCATTTTACAGTCTGTGTAACCACTTACCAACTCCCACTATGGAGTATTGCTCTTTGATGTATGGAGCAGACAGTGGACGTCCCGTTGTGGAGGAAAAAAATTCACTTGTCACATTACAAAGCATTCATGCCTGCCTGATCCGAGATTTAGACTGCTATTGTGGGGGAAAAAGAACTGTGACTATGCATAATAGTCCCGACAACTTGTAAGAACATCTGTAGATTCATACAGAGTTATTAATAATATACCAAGGCCAATCGTGTAATTTTCGCATGTATATCTTAGGGACTTCACACAAAAATGCAAAAATATACATTTTCAATAGACATTTATATACACCAGCTATAACGTGAAAACCACAGATGAAGTGAATAACATTGGTTATCTTCTTACAATGACAACTGTCAAGAGATGGGATTTATAAGGCAGCAAGTGAACAGTCACTTCTTAAAGGGGAAGGGGTCCTACAGATACAACCGGCCCTTTGAGGGTGACCAAACTGCTGATGCGGCCCCCGATGAATTTGAGTTTCACACCCCTGCCCTATAGGATAAGGGATTAGATGTATGATTGCAGGGGTCCCGCCCCTGGGGACCTCCGCGATCTTGGTTCAGACCCCGGCATTCTGCGCTGGGCGCTGCCTCCGAGATGGGGACATGATGTCACGCCCCTAGTGATGTCATACCATGACATATGAAACTGGAATACCCCTTTAAAGCTGATGCGTTGGAAGCAGACAAAAACCAGCAAGTGTAAGATCTGAACAACTATAAAAAGGGCCAATTGTGATGGTTAGACAACTGGATCAAAGCATCTCCAAAGCAGATTGTGTGGGGTATTACTGGCATTCAGTAGTTAGTACCTACCAAAAAAAGCTCCAAGGAAAGATAACCAGTCAACTAGTGACAGGGCCACAAGGGTCAATAATTCTTGTGAGGAGAGAATATAGGAGATAAAGAAAAAACAGGGAATGTGCCCCTAGTAAAGTATAGTAGAGCAATAAAATAATGAAAAACGGGGTGAATCTCACTCACTATGTGATGTTGTGCTAAGAACACCACACCTTTTCTTGCATGTAGAATGGGTCTTTGGATGCTGCAGCTAGCAATCCCTCCGAACACTCACTGGAGTCATCGGTGGTAATAGTGCAAATAGGTAAAAAAAAAAAGGGAATTTTTCTTGCAGCGCTGGATCAAGACGGTTGTAAAGAGACAAGGCTCTTAAAAGGTATAATCAAATGGCATGTATTAAAAGCATGTCAACGTGTTTCTGGCCCAGAGTTGGCCCTTCCTCGGGACAAGGTGCTGGTTCCCTTTTTTACCTATCGTGAGGAGAGAAGGCTCGCCCATCTGGTCCAATCTCTCTGACATGTAATAAACAAACTGCTGATAAAGTTACCGCTGGCTAAAATAGGTGTCAGGATCAGATTTTCCTTTAAATCTTGTGGGATGCTGGCTGCATGGGCGTCACTCCCCTGGAGAAGAGGATGCACTATGGGGATAAAGCAAGTGAGCTGAAGCAGTGTAATGCGCTGGGCAATGTTCTGCAGGGAACCTTGGATCCTGATCCTGTGAATGTTGCAGTGACACTGTAGTGACATACCTAAACATTGTTTCAGACCAGGTGCATACCTTTATTGGAGCACCGTTTTCTTACCTAAGTACATAAGTAGAACAAAAAATGAGGAATAAAAATATATAAATGGAAGTGAATACAGATAGGACTGAAAAAGCAGCAGAGCTCCCAGGACTGAAAAAGCATGGAGCTGCACCAGAGAAACGTCTGTATATACACAGTAGAAAAAATTTTGTCCACAGTATTTGTTGATCTACTATACAGGAGGAAAGGGGTTTGTTATTATGGCAGCCTTATGCTTTTTATATCTTTTTTAGTACAACTTGATTTTTATGTTGAACAATGATTAGAGAATAGCATATATGGAATGCCCATACAGTTCCAATAAAAAAAAAAAAAGCTTTTATGTAATAGTTTATGCTCATGATCTGAAAAAGTAATATAAGTAAGCAGTTTGAAATCACATAAAAAATGTTTAATTCAACAGAGAGTTTCACTTATCTGCAGCTTCTTCTGGGTTACCTCCTGAATATAAAGAGGGTAAGTGTCTGTAGCTGTTAAATGCTGTGGATGTCACTATTGTGTGGCCATGAATATGTAAACTACAAATTAATGGATATAGAGATGTTTTGATATTGAAAGTGACGTTGTGAACATCAAGCAGTATAGTTCCTGTAAACTGTAAAAAGGTGTGTGATCAGAGCACCCTAAGAAATGATGAAGCAATCTTATTTTTTATTTTTTATAGTCAACTGACTACTTGCCTCTCATATGGCAACTGGTACTTGTTTCTTTTCCAGTGCCAGCTTTAGGGTTGTAGGGAGGACACCCAGGGTGGCACAAGAAGGCTGCCCTAGGCATCATAAGAAGCTAGGTTTTATACTTTGTTGTGTAGAAGTAAACAAACATTTTATGGACAATTTGTGTAGGTGTGACCTACCTTATGGATGGAGTCCTGAACCAGGCAATCTTTACTTACATGCTTCAGAGATATAAATCCACAACTACCCTTCAATATGATGAATTATTGGTCAACCCATGGTATTTTAAATAGTACCTGTCATGATCTTGTTAAATTTTATAATTCTCCAAGATCACTGCCCCCATCATGATAAACCACCCCCTGTGTTTATTTTTATTGTTTGTTAGTTTTCTACCTTAATATTGCTCTATATTTTCTGCTCAGTCAGATTCACAGACTGGGAAGTGGTGTTGACATCATCTGAAGCCATACAGGGGAGAACTTCCTCCCTCACTCTGCTACACACAGCCAAAAGCAGTTCAGTGTGAGATGAGCTATAATTGGCTAAGGCTGCACACACACCCCTCAGCACTCCAGGCTGCATTTCCTGATTTTGTCTTCTGCCAGGCCAGCAGGAGTCCAAAGTCTGTGCAAGAGATGTGGGGAAATGTGCTCTGGACTTGTAAGGAGACACCTAGTGGCAGCTTTTTTAACATGTTGGGGATCTTGGGCATACGGGTAAAAGTTGAAATCCCCACTCTGCCCGGCCCTGGATATCCGGGCAGAGCAGGGGGAAGATGGCGGCAGGTGCCGGAGTGGCGAGGGACTGGCGATAGCGGCGGGACTGGTGGCAGGCAGCGGCGGGGCCAGCAGTAGTAAGGAGGCGGTGGTGTAGGCATCGGTGGAGGCAGCACTGTAGATCAGTGGTAAGTGATCTTCACTACTGCCTTCTAGTTGTTGCTAAACTACAACTCACAGCACTGTGCAGTGGTGTCCAAACTGTAGCCCTTACAGATGTTGCAGAACTACAACTCCCAGCATGCCTGGACAGTGTGAGCATGCTTGAAGTTGAAGTTTTGCAACATCTGGAGGGCTACAGTTAGTCACACAGTGGTCTCAAAACTTTTCTCCTCTAGTTGTTGCACTACACCTCCCAACATGTCCTTCGGCTGTCTGGGCATGCTGGGAGTTGTAGTTTTGCAACAGCTGGAGGCACACTGGTTGAGAAACACTGAGTTAAGTAACAAACTCACTGTTTTGCAACCAGTGTGCCTCCAGCTGTTGCATAACTACAACCCCCAGCTTGCACGGACAGCCAAAGGGCATGCTGGGAGTGTTAGTAGTATGCCACCAGCTGTTGCATAACTACAGAAAGTTGTAGTTTTTGCAACAGCTGACGGCACACTGGTTGTGAAACTCAGTGTTTCGCAACCAGAGTGTCTCCAGCTGTTGCAAACTACAACTCCCAGCATGCACTGATAGACCATACAAGCTGGGAGTTGTAGTTTTGCAACAGCTGGAGGCACACTGGTTGCAAAACACTGAGTTAGGTAACAAATTCTGTGTTTTGCCACCAGTACGCCTCCTGCTGTTGCATAACTAAACCCCCCCAGCATGCATGGACAGCAAAAGGGCATGCTGGGAGTTTTGCAACAGCTGGAGGTTTGCCCCCCTCCCCCCACATGTGAATGTGCAGGATACATTCACACGGGCAGGGATATACAGCGAGTTGTTCTCTGCAAGTTTGAGATGCAGCAAATTTTCAGCTGCAGCTCAAACTCCCAGCGGGAAACTCGCTGTAAATTCCCGCCCGTGTGAATGTACCCTTAAAACACTACACTACACAAAATAAAAAGTAAAACACTACATATACACATACCCCTACACAATTCCCCCCCCCCCCCCCCCCGAATAAAAAAAAAATGTCTTGTGTGACACTGTTTCCAAAGCGGAGCCTCCAGCTGTTGCAAAATAACAACTCCCAGTATTGCCGGACAGCCATTGACTGTCCAGGCATGCTAGGAGTTTTGCAACAGCTGGAGGCACCTTGTTTGGGAAACACTGCCTTAGGGTAATTTTGGTATCGGAGGCAAGAGTAATTCTTGCTTCTGGGTCCGTCCCTATGCAAATCCCTTATTTAGGCCTCAAATGCGCATGGCGCTCTCTCAATTCAGAGCCCTGTCGTATTTCAAGGCAACAGTTTAGGGCCAGATATGGGGTATTTCTGTACTCGGGAGAAATTGCCTAACAAATATTTGAGGGCTTTTTCTCTTTTTACCCCTTATGAAAAGGTAAAGTTGGGGTCTACTCCAGCATGTTATTGTAAATTTTTTTGCACTAGTGCTGGTGTTGTCCCATACTTTTCATTTTCACAAGAGGTAAAAGGAAAAAAAGACCCCCAAAATTTGTAACGCAAATATGTGGATGTAAAATGCTCTGCAGGTGCACAACAAGGCTCAGGAGTGAGAGCGCCATGTAAATTTGAGGGGATTTGCACAGGGGTGGCTGATCATTACAGCGGTTCTGACATTAACGCAAAAAATTTTTTTTTACATTTTTTTCACTAAAATGCTGGTGTTATCCCAAATTTTTCATTTTCATAAGGGGTAATAGGAAAAAAGCCCCCCAAAACTTTTAACCCCATTTCTTCTGAGTGTATAAATACCCCATATGTTGATGTAAAGTCTACAATACTCAGAAGAGAAGGAGCGACATTGGGCTTTTGGAGAGAGAATATGTCTGGAATTGAAGGCCATGTGCATTTCACAAAGCCCCCATAGTGCCAGAACAGTGGATCCCCCCACATGTGACCCCATTTTGGAAACTACACCCCTCACGGAATGTAATAAGGGGTGCAGTGAACATTTACACCCCACAGGTGTCTGACGGATTTTTTGAACAGTCGTCCGTAAAAATGAACAATTTTATTTTCACAGCCCACTGGTCCAAAGATCTGTCAAAAGCCAGTGGGGTATAAATGTTCACTGCAGCCCTTATTACATTCCATGAGGGGTGTAGTTTTCAAAATGGGGTCACATGTGGGGGGATCCACTGTTCTGGCACCACGGGGGGCTTTGTAAATGCACATGGCCCCCGACTTTCATTCCAAACATGCGACATGCCCCCAAAAACCATTTCAGCTAAATTTGCTTTCCAAAAGCCAAATGTGACTCTTTCTCTTCTGAGCATTGTAGTGCGCCCGCAGTGCACTTGACGTCCACACATGGGGTATTTCCATACTCAGAAGAAATGGGATTTTCTTGTATTACCTCTTGTAAAAATTTGGGGGGAAAAAAACTAAATTTTTATGAAAAAAAAAAATAATTTACACATCGGACTTTACCGAAAAGTCATCAAACACCTGTGAGGAGTTAAGGCTCACTGTACCCCTTGGTACATGCCATGAGGGGTGTAGTTTCCAAAATAATATGCCATGTGGTTTTTTTTTTGCTGTTCTGGCACCATAGGGGCTTCCTAAATGCAACATGCCCCCCCAAAAACCATTTCAGCAAAATTCACTTTCCAAAATCCCATTGTCGCTCCTTCCCTTCTGTGCCCTCTAGTGCACCCACAGAGCACTTTACATCTACATATGAGGTATTTCCTTACTCAAGAGAAATTGGGTTACACATTTTTGGGGGCTTTTTCTCCTTTTACCCCTTGTAAAAAATTCAAAAACTGGGTCTACAAGAACATGTTAGTGTAAAAAATGGAGATTTCGAATTTTCTCCTGCTGCTATTCCTGTGAAACACCTGAAGGGTTGACAAACCTTTTGAATGTCATTTCGAATACTTTGAGGGGTGTAGTTTTTAAAATGGGGTAATTTATGGGGTATTTCTAATATGATGCCCCTCAAATCCACTTCAAAACTGAACTGGTCTCTGAAAAATTCTAATTTTGAAAATTTTGTGAAAAATTTGAAAATTGCTGCTGAACTTTGAAGCCCTCTAATGTCTTCCAAAAGTAAAAACATGTCAACTTTATGATGCAAACATAAAGTATACATATTGTATATGCGAATCAATATATAATTTATTTGGTATGTCTTTTTTCCTTCCAAGCAGAGAGCTTCAAAGTTAGAAAAAGGCAAAATTTTCTAATTGTTCATGACATTTTTGAATTTTTCACCAAGAAATGATACAAGTATCGACAAAAATGTACCATTATGTTAAAGTAGAAGATGTCACGAAAAAACTGTCTCTGAATCAAATGCATAAGTAGAAGCATCCCAGAGTTATTGATGCTTAAATTGACAGTGGTCAGATGTGCAAAAAATGCTCTGGTCCTTAAAGGGGTACTCCGGTGGTAAACTATTTTTTTTTTTTTTTCAAATCAACTGGTGCCAGAAAGTTAAACAGATTTGTAAATTACTTCTATTTAAAAATCCTTCCAGTACTCATCAGCTTCTGTATGCTCTACAGGAATTTCTTTTTGAGTTTCCTTTCTGCCTGACCACAGTGCTCTCTGCTGACACCTCTGTCCATTTTAAGAACTTTCCAGAGCAGTATAGGTTTTCTATGGGGATTTGCTCCTACTCTGGACAGTTCCTAAAATGAACAGAGGTGTCAGCAGAGAGCACTGTGGTCAGACAGAAAGGAAATTCAAAAAGAAAAGAACTTCCTGTGGAACGTAACAGCAGCTGATAAGTACTGGTAAGGATTAAGATTTTTTAATAGAAGTAATTTACAAATCTGTTTAACTTTCTGGCACCAGTTGATTGAAAAAAAAACATTTCCAGTGGAGTACCCCTTTAACTCCTTGGGGACGGAGGGCGTATGCATACGCCCTCGCGTCCCGTCACTTAAGGACGGAGGGCGTATCCATACGCCCTCCGCATTTCCGATCACCACCGCTCTCCGGGCGGTGATCGGACCGGGATGACTGCTGATATCTATCAGCAGGCATCCCGTGGCAACCCCCCCATGTCAGCAATTGCGGCAAATCGTTGGTCAATTCAGACCTGCGATTTGCCCGCGATCCGGGCTAATCGGGTCACTGGTGACCCGATCTCCCGGAAAATAAGCATGATCGGAGCTCCGACCATCCTAAAGCATAGGAGCGAGGTGGCAATGTTGCCACCCCCTCCTAACCCCTGCCATTGGTCGGTCAGGCTGACCACCAATGGCAGGAGGGGGGCGGGGGGGGGGAAATGAACTCTAACCCCCGATCGAAGTCGGGGCAGAGCGGGGGGAACACGTGCGGCGAGGGGGAGAGCATGGCCCGACTTACCCGGACTGGTGGAGGCATCCTGGAGCAGTGGCGGCGGCGACGGCAGTTGGAGTGGCCGGAAAGTGCGGCGGAGAAGTCTGCAGTGAAGATCGCTGTAAGTGATCTTCACTGCGGCCTTCTAAAAGCTGCAAAACTACTACTCCCAGCATGCCCACACAGCCAAAGGCTGCCTGAGCATGCAGGGAGTTGTAGTTTTGCAACATCTGAAGTGGCACAGTTTGGAGACCACTATGTGGTGAACTCCAAACTGTAGCCCTCCAGATGTTGCAAAACTACAACTCCCAGCATGGCCAGACAGTCAGGGATGCTGGGCAGTGTAGTTCGGCAATATCTGGCCCTTCATATGTTGCAGAACTACAACTCCCAGCATGCCTGGACAGTCTTGCAACATCTGGAGGTCCACAGTTTGGATACCACTTCTTAGCGGTCTCCAAACTGTTCTTTCCCAGTTGTTGCATAACTACAACTCCAAGCATGCCCAGACTGTCCAGGCATGCTGGGAGTTGTAGTTCTGCAACATCTGAAGCTCCAGATATTGTAGAACTATACGCTCAGCATCCCTGACTGTCTGGCCATGCTGGGAATTGTAGTTTTGCAACAGCTGTAGGCACACTGATTGGGAAACACTGAGCTAGAGTCTGTTTCCTAACTCAGTGTTTCCAACCCATGTGCCTCCAGCTGTTGCAAAACTACAACTCCCAGAATGCACTGACCGAACGTACATGCTGGGAGTTGTAGTTTTGCAACAGCTGGAGGCACATTGGTTGGAATCACTGAGCTAGAGTCTGTTTTCTAACTCAGTGGTTCCCCACCAGTGTGCCTACAGCTGTTGTAAAACTACAACTCCCAGCATGTACGGTCTGTCAGTGCATTCTGGGAGTTGTCATTTGGCCACAGCTGAAGGTTTGGGGCGCCCCCCCCCCCCATGTGAATGTACAGGGTACATTCACACGGGCGGGTTTACAGTGGGTTTCCTTCTACAAGTTTGAGCTGCAGCAAATTTTCCGCCGCAGCTCAAACTCCCAGCGGAAAACTGTGAATGTACCCTAAAAACACTACACTGCACTACACTAACAAATAATAAAAATTAAAACACTACACATACACCCCCTTACACATCGTCCCCCCACCCAATAAAAATGAAAAACGTCTCATACGGCAGTGTTTCCTAAACAGAGCCTCCAGCTGTTGCAAAACCACAACTCCCAGTATTGCCGGACAGCCATAGACTATCCTGGCAGGCTGGGAGTCTTGCAACAGCTGGAGGCACCCTGTTTGGGAAACACTGCTGTAGGGTTTTACTGTAGGTAACCGGGTCCGCCCCTATTGCAAATTCCTTATTCAGGCCTTAAATGCGCATGGCGCTCTCACTTCAGAGCCCTGTCTTATTTCAAGGCAACAGTTAAGGGCCACATATAGGGTATTTCCGTACTCTGGAGAAATTGCACTAGAAATTTTGGGAGGATTTTTCTCCTTTTACCCCTTATGGAAAGGTAAATTTGGGGGCTACACCAGCATGTTAGTGTAAAAAAATAAAAAAAATTTACACTAACATGCTGGTGTTGCCCCATACTTTTCATTTTCACAAGAGATAAATGGAGAAAATGACCCCCAAAATTTGTAACACAATTTCTTCTGAGTATGGAAATAGCCCATATGTGTATGTCTCTGCGGACGAACTACATGGCTCAGGAGTGAGAGAGCGCCATGTACATTTGAGGCCTAAATTGGTGATTTGCACAGGGGTGGCTGATCGTTACAGAGGTTCTGACATGAACGGGAAAAAAAACACCCACATGTGACCCCAATTTGGAAACTACACCCCTCACGGAACGTAACAAGGGGAATAGTGAGCCTTAACACCCTTCAGGTCTTTGACAAATTTTCGTTAAAGTTGGACATGAAAATAAAAAAAATAATAAATAAAAAAATTTCCCCTGAAATGCTGGCGTTACCCCAAATTTTTCATTTTCACAAGGGGTAATAGAAAAAAGCCCCCCAAAATTTGTAACCCCATTTCTTCTGAGTATATAAATACCCCATATGTGGAAGTAAAGTGCTCTGCGGGCGAACTACAATGCCCAGAAGAGAAGGAGCACCATTGGGCTTTTTGAGAGAATTAGGCTAGAATTGACGGCTATGTGTGTTTACAAAGCCCCCATGGTGCCAGAACAGTGGACCCCCTCCACATTTGAGCCCATTTTGAAAACGACACCCCTCACGGAATGTAACAAGGGGTACAGTGAGCATTTACGCCCCACAGGTGTCTGACAGATTTTTTGAACAGTCGTCCATAAAAATAAAAATACATTTTTTTATTTGCACAGCCCACTGTTCCAAAGATCTGTCAAATGCCAGTGGGGTATAAATGCTCACTGCACCCCTTATTAAGTTCTGTGAGAGGTGTAGTTTCCAAAATAGTATGCCATGTGGTTTTTTTTTTACTGTTCTGGCATCATGGGGGCTTCCTAAATGCGACATGCCCCCAAAAACCATTTCAGCAAAATTCGCTCTCCAAAAGCCCAATGTTGCTCCTTCCCTTCTGAGCCCTCTAGTGCACCAGCAGATCACTTTACATACACATATGAGGTATTTCCTTACTCGAGAGAAATGGGGTTACACATTTTGTGGGGCATTTTCTCCTATTACTCCTTGTGAAATGAAAAGTTTGGGGTAACACCAGCATTTCAGTGTTAAAAATCTAATTTTTCATTTACACTTCCAACTTTAACGAAAGTTCGTCAATCACCTGTGTGGTGTTAAGGCTCACTGTACCCCTTGTTACGTGCCTTGAGGGGTGTGGTTTCCAAAATAGTATGCCATGTGGGGGTGTTTTTGCTGTTCTGGCACCATAGGGGCTTCCTAAATGTGACATGCCCCCAAAAAACACTTCAGAAAAATTCACTCTCCAAAATCCCACTGTCGCTCCTTCCCTTCTGTGCCCTCTACTGCGCCCACCGAACACTTCACATACACATATGATACATATTATACACATAATTTTAGGGGGCTTTTTCTCCTATTACCCCTTGTAAAAATTCAAAAACTGGGTCTACAAGAACATGCGAGTGTAAAAAATGAAGATTTTGAATTTTCTCCTTTACTTTGCTGCTATTCCTGTGAAACACCTAAAGGGTTAACAAACTTTCTAAATGTCATTTTGAATACTTTGAGGGGTGAAGTTTTCATAATGGGGTCATTTATGGGGTATTTCTAATAAGAAGGCCCTTCAAGTCCACTTCAAATCTGAACTGGTCCCTTAAAAATTCTGATTTAGAAAATTTTGTGAAAAAACTGAAAATTGCTGCTATACTTTGAAGCCCTCTGATGTCTTCCAAAAGTAAAAACATGTCAACTTTATGATGCAAACATAAAGTAGACATATTGTATTTGTGAATCAATATATCATTTATTTGGAATGTCTGTTTTCCTTCCAAGCAGAGAGCTTCAAAGTTAGAAAAATGCAAAATTTAAAAAAATTTCTTGAAATTTTTGCATTTTTCACCAAGAAATTATGCAAGTATCGACAAAAATTTACCACTTACATGAAGTAGAATATGTCACGAAAAAACACTCTCGGAATCAGAATGAAAAGTAAAAGCATCCCAGAGTTATTAATGCTTAAAGTGACAGTGGTCAGAATTGCAAAAAATGCTCCCGTCCCTAGGGTTATAATGAATCCGTCCCCAAGGAGTTAAGGAGAAAATGGGCTCGGTCCCCAAGGGGTTAAACACAAATAAAAGATAGAAAACTTCTTTTTTTTTTTTTAAACAAATTACATTAGAAATATTTTTTATTTACCATAAGGAGTGCAACAGCAAAAATACAGAATCATAACTCTTATCCATGTTAATTAGTTCTATAGGGAGTACAGAGAATGTCTACCTTGGCCTGAATCATAATAGTAGGTCCCATTTCAGATTTCCCATTGGGACTAGGAGTTTCATGTTGCCCCACTGGTTGTGTTTTCACTTTGTGATATGTGTGGATTTATGCATTTTTATAAGCTGCTTATTTGAAGTATAAAATCCTTGCTATACTGATAAACATGTATACATTTGCTTCTAAGTATTATACTTTGAAAAATTACTATGTCTAGCACATAAGCATTAACATAAAAATCACTTTTCTTAGTTGCACTAGGCTGGCACTTACGACGTAGAAATCCTTTCGACACTTACCTAACAATTTTCATTCTGTTTCTCTGCACCGCAGGGAGCCCGAGATTTATATTAAAAACTCTGTCTGAAATCTTATTTGGATTTAATAGAATAATCATTAAAACATAATTCTTCTCATTTTGACTTGTGTATTCAGTACATAACAGAGTAATTATTCAGCTGCCTAGGATAACAATTTGGTTAAACAGTCTGTGATGGCTCAAAGTCTGCTTATTCCTATAAGATATGCACGGCCTCATAGAATAAAATGGACAGACATTAAATGAACTAATCATTTTGGATTAATTTTGGATGGTAAAACGCTGAACAGCACCTATTCAGTCAAGTTGCAGTTTTGCTAAATGGGGTTGTCTGAGTGCATGACGCACACTCAGCACTACCCTAAGGACATCTCCAGAGCATTCGTAGGCATGAGAACAGTAAGGCCTCTGATTGGCTGCAGTGTGTTCTTTGCAGTGTCTTCGGTAGCCAGACTTATTTCTGGCAAGGCTAACAGTTAGAAAATAGGTAAGTAGAGAATTATGTAAGTAATGCTTTGTTCACAATTCCAAATCAGGTATTCCATCTGGATCCACCACAGTAGTCATGGTTCCATTGTAAATAGGCACCATGAAGTTACTGTAAAAAAAAGGCCTTTCCCCTGCCATCCTGAAACTTTTAGAAAGACCATAATATCATACTCGGAGGATGGAATTAACTTTGACCTGTTAGACTAGGACTCCATGGCAACTATTGTCTGCATAATGTCATAGTAACATAGTGGAATAATCTTACCATTTTGCAACCTAAAGCGTCCAGCAACTTGCTGTGTTGGATTTTTTGTCATTGTCACACAACTTCATCTCCCTTGGGAAACTTAAAATTAAATTGGCACTGTCACAATGTGCCACAGTAGGATATGTTTCAATGTCTAGGGCAATCTTGTAGCCCTACACTTACCCCGAGACTAATTCAATTCGAGTCAGATTCTATGGGACTGCCCACATTCTGACTCCAGATTGCATCAGTCTGGAGTCTGGAGATATCCAGCAAAAATGAACTTATTCTGTATCCATAGGATAGGGGATAAGTAGCTGATTGCAGGGGAGGGATCTAAGCCCTGGAACCCTGGGACGCGATCACCAAGATGAGACCTGGCACTCAGTGTGGAGCACGTGCTGTAGGCGGCATGCGCTCCATACATTTCCATGGGAGCGCTGAAAAGACCTGAGTTCAGCACTAGGGAACCATCTCATAGAAATGAATGGAGGGCGTGCCGTCTACCGGTAGACAAGGGCTCCTCTCTGTGAGAGCCAGGGTCCCCCCGGAAATTGCAGAGGGTCCCCGCAATCAGCTGCTTATCCCCTATCCTGCGGATAGGGGAGAAGATTAGTTGCACTGGAGTTTTTTAAACATATTTAAACTTTAAACATATCCTGCCATGGCTTATCATGCCATGGCTTACCATGCCAGATACAAGGTGCCATGATGTACAGATATTTTGTGAAATTGATCAGGGTAGAATTTTAAATTGAAAACAAAATGGTTTTAAAGGAAAACTGTCAGTAAACTCCCCCTGCACTAACCAGAGGTACTGGCTAGTAGTGCAAGGGATGCTGATCAATTTGCTGCCCACCATGCCTTGATCCATCCCGACATTCTCCCGTTAACCTCTTTTTTGTGGATATGCAAATTAGCTGCCAATTGGCATGGGCGGGGTTACAAGGCACCTTCGGGCACTCTGGCATCAGCGCTGCTTGTCTGCCTCACCGCCCGTCTTATGAATATTCATCCCCTCCCTCCTCAGTGGAGTCCAGTACAGAGTGGGGAGGGGAGGAACAGTCGGAGGGAAGGGAGGAATATTCATAAGCCGGGTGGCGCTGCAGACGAGAGGCGCTCACGTCAGAGTGCCAGAAAGAGCCTTGTAACCCCGCCCAGCAGCTCATTTGAATATCCAGAAGAATGCAGATAACGGGAGAAAGGTGGGATGGATCCGGGCATGGTATGCAGCAAATTGATCAGCGTCCCCCACACTATAAGCTCGTACCTCTGGTTAGTGTGGGGGTAGTTTACTGACAGTTTTCCTTTAAAAAAAATGTGATGCACTTTAATATTCGGTTTTATTAAAGGGAATCTGTCATTCCTTTCATGCTGCCTGAACCACAAGTCATCAAGGAGTTCTATAGTGGCTTCTGCTTGCCCCACTATTCTTGATTGATAGATTTCTCCCTGTTTGGGTTTAAGAAGAAATCTATCAATTCTGGTTGACAGGGCTAAATGAAGCCACCTGGGATTGCTCCAATGACTCAAGGTTCAGGCAGCATAAAAACTTCCTTTTAAATTATGCTGCTAACATGAATAGACATTCTTGTAGTCTAAGTCAAGCAGTCAAATCCTTCCAAAGCCATATTCTTTAGAGTGAATACAATCTGTAAGGTTTCTCTTTGTGTAGTATATCTTTATATGCTGCAGCTTACGTTACTCTTGCCATTAAATACAGGAAGCAAGGCGGAAAGAATTACATAGCTGCCTGCATTGGCTTATGGTTCGGCATGTCTTTGTAGCAAGACATTGTAAAGGAATTAGAAGTTATCGAGAAGCAAAATACGGGTTTAATGTATCTCCAGCATAATCCTCCTAACACGATTGGATTAATTATTGAATTTGCATGGCTTCCAGTGAGCCTATTTACTATATAACCTTATCATTCTTCCCAGTGTTGTTGGAAATCTGTTTCCAGAGTTAATTATTGCTTTAGTCATATTTACATTCAACCATTCATCTTTTTTATTCCTTGGCTCCTTCTTTGATATCTAGGCAAGACTTAATATAATTAGGTTATTCATTCTTGTTTGTTGTCCTGGGATGCGTCACACATTTTCTGAATTACTGCTAAATCTGGTTGTGTCTGAACCATTGCTATATTATACAGTACACATTGAAAAGGCTTTGTCTTATAGAAATTCATGGCTGCAAATCCCAGATTCAATGATGAAGCAACTAACTTGATGCCAGCTGTCAGTCACCCATCGCCTAGACAACAACGTCATTATTTCTTCAGTGGCGTCAGAGGGTGCTGCCACCTCTGAAAATGTTCTTACATTGATCCATAAATTGTCAGATTATTAAAATGAAAGGTCATTCTTAAGACATTGAAACCAATTTTAGACAACCACTCGAAACTGTACTAAAAAAAATTTCTTATAGCGTAATAGTTTTCTCAAAGAAGATAGTACAGTATATGACAGTTCTAAAACTCTGTCACAGAAAATATGTGTAATGTATTTTTATTTGTTTTTGCATTTTTCTGTTTAGGTGTGTATTCACACACTAGTTTGTTCAGGGCAGTTGGCTAGTCCACCTGGATAGGGAATGGTTAATGCTCTGGACGAATGGTAACTATGGTTTGTCTATTTTAAGCCAGTCTGGGGTGGTTATTGAGTATGTATGTTTGTGCAATACACTTCCAAGTTTGGTTGAGCATTCACCTTATATTTGTCCTATGATATCATCTGAGTTTTAGCCATGGTTAAATAGTCTTGTTTATTGTTGATTTTAGTCTGTGTTATATTAGTCGATTTTAGTATTGTGTCTGTTCAGCTTTGTCGGTGTTCACACTATGTCTGAGTCTTGCTTGTTACCTGTGCTCTGTATTTTATATTACTGTTTGGTATCCTGGTTCTGTGTCCCAGTGTGAACAGTCTCTTATATTTATATCCTGTTTGGTTGATCTGATCCTTTATACTTGTACCTGCTTGTGATAATTCTTAGTAACTTACTAAACCTGTTGAGTTTAGTGTTCTTGCTCTCAGTTCTTCCGCTATCCCCTTCATCTCCTGGATTCTGCTGTATACTCCTATCATGCCTAGTCTTGTTCATTGTATCATGTCTGCCGTTTATCTGATATCTGGTTTAGTGAACTGTTTGTTATTCACTATATTCTGTTCTGTTTGTGAGTTTATATTCTGCCCTGTTAGTATTTGTATTGTCTAGTAGGTTTCTGTTTCTGGCCTGTGACCGACTATGTTTATTATTTTCACGCCACTGTATTTTAGCGCAGGAAGGGACCAGCTCCCAGATGTCCACTCACCGTTTAGGGTGAGTGGGCAAGTAGGCAGGGAGAGATGTTTTAAGGTCAGTTTAGGGCTCACTCTCCCTGTCCCCCTGGTCGGTCCCTAACAATATGATTTAGATCTAATGGTGGTTTTCTCAATGATTGTGTGGAAAGGTTTCACTGTATTATATTATTTTTCCCTGGAATAGGAATAGTGTTGAGCGGCATAGGCCATATTCGAATTCGCGAATATTCGCGAATATATGGACGAATATTCGTCATATATTCGCGAATATTCGCGTTTTATTTTCGCATATGCAAAAATTTGCATATGCGAAAAATAGCATATGCTAATTTTCGCATATGTGAAAATTCACACGCCAGTTTGACACAGTAGTATTGGAGCCTTCTTTACACCACACAAGCTGGAAGCAGAGAGGGATGATCACTGTTATGTGTACTGTAAAAAAAAAAAAAAAAAACGAATATTCGTAATTACGAATATATAGTGCTATATTCGCGAATAAAATTTGTCTTGCGAATATTCGCGAGCAACAATAAATAGGAATACTGTGCAATGCAGGATGTTTGGTAACCATGCTAAACTTTTGAGTAACTGTGGGAAACTAGTACTGCAGCCCCTTTATCCTATAGGACTATATGGGTGGTCCCACATGGTCAGAAAATAATGGCCTATATCTGCAATATATAAGCGCTTTCTAAAGTAGGAAAACCTCTTTAAAATCCATAGATTTAGTTACTTCAAGGGGTATTCTGAGTTGTCAAAAAATGTCCTCAATCTGCTGTAAAACATAAACATCTGCAACCAGCAGAAGCCTGTGTTAGGCTACGTTCACACTACCATTGTGCCCCGTAAATAATGGCCGTCAAGCTCTCTTTTTTGGGGGGAGTTTGATGGCGGTAATTTTGATGGGGCATTATAGGCAACAACGGGTCCTGATGGACCCCATTGTAGTCAATGCGGTCTGTCGGGCGCCACTGTTTTCAGAGAGAATAACGGGAGAAAAAGACGGTGCAAGCACTATTTTTTCTCCCGCTATTCTCCCTGGCTGTACTGACGGCAGTCACACTACCATGTCATAACGGTAGTGTGAAAGGGGCCTTAAATAGTATACAGATCAAGAATAGTATACAGATCAAGAGCTGATTGGCCCAATGTGCCTACATTCTGATTGGGGGGCCTGTTCCACCTCCTGTTTCTGCTTGTGACACAAATATCTGCCCCAGACATCCAGCTATATTGCTATTGAAATCTAAATAAAGACACAAACCTACTTAATTCCTCACTGATGATTACTTTTACCAGCATTCCTTGAAATGTTGTACACTATAAAACATAATTGTAGATCTTGTTTTACACTCTAATGGGAAAGTTTTATCAAAGTGCACCTGTCACTTTAAAAAACTTTTTACATGTCCAAGAGACAAGACAAACATTTTACCAGTTAGAGTCTGAGTGTTCAGGCCCAGACCGATCACTAGAATAGGCAGAAAGAGAAATTTGCGTTGACCAAGGCAATCTTCTAGACTCACATTAGCTCACTCTTCTTCTGGCTGATTCTAGCGATTGGTTGGGGTCTGAACACCCAGATCCCATCCAATGAAAACTTTGACATTTCTCTACAACACGTGAAAAGTTTTTTTTTTTTTAAGTGGCAATGCCCATTTAAGTATGTAAAGGATGGGAAAAAAACAGTTAATCTTATCGTGACTTTCTGTCAGAGTGACCTATGAGAGTTAACGGTGACCACGTGACATAAACCATAGGACACCTAATATGGCTGACAGGAAGTCCCAAAAACTGAATATAAGAAACATCTGGAGGATAGATAGCTGGACTTCACATAAGGATTTTGGTGTACAGTCAATATTTTGGTATGCATCATTCTTTAAAGGGTTGTGTCATATCGATAAGATGTGTCATAACATTCTGTACAGTGGTGGTCTAAATTTTGGAATGGGGTTATGCTACAGGTTCCATCATAAAAGTTTAGCATGGCTACCAAATAGGAAGATTAAAAACACAACTCCTATACACACTGATATAGCCCTACCGGGGGGGGGGGGGGGGGGGTTACACTGTTATTGGAGTCCGTTGTGCTGCAGACTTACCAGGTCCATTATCCGCTACTAAATAGATTCTGTGATGGAGGCTCAGACCTAGCCTTAGTGGAGACAGTTGACACCATTGGTGTCCATTGTGTAACAGATCTAGTAGTCTGTCCTTTTCCCCCCCCCTGCTTCTATTGCAGAACGGGAAACTGGAAATTACAATAGATTTTATTAAACAAAAGAAGATGTAGAATTATTCTACACCCGAGACACAAAACCTATGCTGTTTTTTCCTTGAATCTCTGGAAATACATTTTAATGTAAGTCTAAGTGCAAATATTGCTTCTTGAACTTAGTTTTATAGATGTAGGGTTTGGATTTTGTGGAAATAATGAGTTCCACAATATGTCAGCCTGAATCATTCGAAGCATACTGTTATTATTTTGAGGACAGTAAGAAATAACTTAGTCAAAATGAGTTATACTCATCCATCTTGAATGTATTTTACAAGTGAAATCCATGCAGAGATAATGGAATGTCACAGAAGGAAACTTGAACAAGTCGACATGCCAAACCTGTCATCCATATTCTTTTTTATAAGGAGTTCAGAAGTAATGTGAGTCAAAAAGCATGATGCTCAAGTGCTTAGTTAAGAAATATATCATTAAAGTGCAATTCTAGAATTAGAATTTCACCTATAAGTTTTAGACTGTATTCTTGGTCACAGTGAGCATTATTGGCAGAAATTTAGTCCACTTGGAAGGTCATTGTCAGGAACTTACCTGTTTGTGATCCCGCAGAGTCTCTGGTCCTGACCTCTGTTTGTTGACTTCTGCCCTACGATTCTCTATTGGACCTGCTGAGACCTCCTGTTCTGACATGGCTTGTGATCTGGTACTGTCTTGTATTCTGACCTGGCTCTGATGCTGCTCTCTGAATTTGACCCCCGGCTTGATTCTGGTTTTCCTTTCTAGACTCTGATTCTGACATTGATGTGCTTGTCTGGTTCTGACCTGGTCTGTCTGATTTCTCTTTATAGTCTAGGTGAGTGTAGGGACCATCAGTTGCAGGCCGCCACATAGGGTGGATCGTCCATGTAGGAAGGGACAGCGGTTGTGGTGAGCACAGGGCTTCACTGTCCCCTATCCTGTATGAAAGTAATTCAGTGTACATTACTAAGCAGAAAAATGTAAAAGTCCCAATAATTTTTAATCAAATGTCTGCCAGACCTGTCAACTTCAGCAGGACCTACTTACAGTCTAAAGTGTATTGGTCCTACCAACTCTCCCTGCTGGAGGATGTCAAGGTAGAGAAAGGTTGTGCATGTTTGATTTAGCTTCCCAACCCTTGTGTTCTCAGAGGATAAGCCACCACTAGAGCTGTCTGACAGTGGCTTACCCCACCTCTCTCCTTTGAGAACACATGAACATTCATCCATGAATGGTGGGGATTAGGCAAAATAACAGATTGATCGTTCATCTATCGAAGGTGTATGGCCACCTGAAAAGGAAGTTAGTTTGGCATGAACTTTGCTGATATCATGGTTAAATGCATGGGTGCAATAGCCTTCTCAGGGAGTGGCATAGTATAGTGCCCACATAATTATTCCGAGGCAGACACAAAATACACAAATACACAAGTAGCAGCAGTTATTAAGAAATGTCTAATCTGCAAAGAACTTTCTACATTAGATTAATGCAGGCTTAACTTGCTCACCCCAAAAGATGATATTGGGGGAGAGAAGGATTGGGCAGTTGGATTTCAGCATTCCTTTTGCTTTTGTACTCAGGAAAGAGAAGTCATTGCTAGAGATGTCTGTAGGGGGACACAGATATCTGGCACCAGCCTAACAATCCCTCTGCTTCAAAAACACACGCGTGCTTGGCAAAGAATGTCTGCCTCCACTCATACAGGACATGGTCCCAAGCTTTTTAATTGCCTCATACGTTTGTTATATCATTGCAGACACAGGACATATTTAATAAGATCAAATTTTCTATAGGGCCAGCATAGTTCTGTAATGTTGTTGTAGCATCGGCCCAGATCTGATCAGGGCAACAAAACAGTTGCATGGTGTTAGCATGGTCTCCCAATGCTTTCTCCAGTTTCCTCCCATTATAAGACCCATTGGGGACAGAAACTGGTGTGATTCCATAATATAAGTTGACTGCATGGGCAGGCTGTGGGAAAGCCAAGGATCCTCCCAATCTTGTGAGGTCAATGCAGTACTGAATATAAAGTGACTGAAGAAGGATGGTGAGTACTGTCACCATGAGAAGCTAAGCACCACCCATATCCCAGATGCTGAAGGTTGGGAGCAATACATACAGTATGAGCGGTGACCGACCTTTGGCCTCTGATTGGTTGGTAGTAAATATTTGTATTGGAGACAATATTCTACATTATCAGTCTTCCTAAGACTTTCTTGCAGATGCCAAAAGCCCCTGGTTAGGTGGCACTGTGTTACAGAATACTATTCAGATGGTTTTAATACATTTACCAGTATTAGTGTTCTTTAGTTTCCCATTGAGTAATGCATTCATGTGGTTGCTTTGTCACATGGACCAGGCTTACCTGACTATTTGATGTAAAAGTTTAAGACTTTCACACCATCTTAGACAGTGTGACGTGAGGAATAATCACAAGGTGAATTCTTCGTGAACTCATTCTAGTCTTATCCTCCTATTTACAGCTAGCTCAAATAGGACAAAGGATGCATAAACAATGCTCTGTAAATAAAACCAACTTAGCTCAGGGTATGATCATGCTCTATTTTTATATTTTAGGCTGAATGTGCTCGGTAGTTTTGTATGAAATATTCATTTGATGAGGGGAATACTGTATGTCTCTGAAACATCTGTACTGGAAACTCGGCACAGAGTCTTGGCAATCAGACCTGCCAATCTCAGATGTGATGGAGTCTAGAGAGTATTCATTGGAATAAAAGCAATAAAGATGACCATGAGGAGACAGTCTGCAGAGAAATCGTAGAACTAATGTTAGTTTATCTAGGGTATCGTTTAGTAACAAGGATACTGACAGATTGCTTCTTACCAAAATACTCTGAAAAATAGATATGCACATGAATATAAAAAAATGTACTTCCATTGTCTTCAATATTCATTAGAAAACATCCGGAGAGCACTAAACGTAACAAAATTAGTTATTTTTACCTACCCCACATCCCACACATCTGCAATTCCACCATCGCTTGGTCATGCAATGACCCAAAAGAAGTCCACTGACTTAAAGGGTACTCCGCCCCTAGACATCTTATCCCCTATCCAAAGTTTAGAATGCTGGGTGGGGCATCAGAGGCTCATGACGTCATGGCCATGACCCCTTGTGACATCACACCACACCCCCTCAATGCAAGTCTATGGGTGTGGCATGACACCTTTTGATCTCATGCCACACCCCTCAATGTGAGTCTATGGGAGGGGGCATGGCAACTGCCATGCCCCCTCCTATAGACTTGCATTGAGGAGGTGTGGCATGACGTCATGAGGGGGCATGGCCATGATGTCATGAGCCTCCGGCACCGCACCTGGTATTCTAAACGAACACTAGGTGCTGCAGGGAGATCGCGAGGGGTCCCAGTGGCGGGACCCCGCGATCAGACATCTTATCTCCTATCCTTTGGATAGGGGATAAGATGTCTAGGGGCAGAGTACCCCTTTAATTACATATCTGTAATAATTACAGACATTAAACTAAACGACATATGAACTGCCAAGCTGTTGAGGTTTTCTTTTTTAAATTCAATACAAATAAGCAGGGGCAACATTTTTTGTTTTATGTACATTTTTGAGACATAAAATGGATTATTTTTTTTATTTTTTATATTTAATATTGTGTGTCTCAAAATAAGTTTTCAAAAGACAATGTGGATACAAAGAAAATTTTATTGAACATGCATGAGGTTGTCAGGTTTACAATACAGTGATAGAAAAAAAAAGTTTTGAGACTGACACAAATATTATTTTTCACAAAGTTTAAAAAACTTATAAAATGCTTATAATTGTTCTTCAGTATACCATAAAAATATCTGACTAAACGATCTAAAAGAAGATTTAGTCAGACATTTTTATAGTATACTGAAGAACAATTATAAGCATTTTATAAGTTTTTTAAAATTTTATTGACAATTACATTATAACACACATGTAGGGCAATCAAGTGTTCGCAGCACGCCAACTATACATTTCTCATAAAGTGAGCGACTTTAACCCCTTAAGGACACATGACGTACCGGTACGTCATGTGTCCGCTCCCGATCTATAACGTGGGGCCGCAGCGTGGCCCCGCGTCATAGCGGGTCGGGCCCTGCCTCTAACAACGGCTGGGACCCGTGGCTAATAGCGCGCGGCATTGATCGCGGTACCGCGTGCTATTAACCCTTTAGACGTGGCGTTCAAAGTTGAATGCCGCATCTAAAGTGAAAGTGAAAGCATGCCGGTTAGCTCAGGGAGCTGTTCGGGATAGCCGCGGCGAAATCGCGGCATCCCGAACAGCTTACAGGACAGCTGGAGGGTCCCTACCTGCCTCTTCGCTGTCCGATCGCCGAATAACTGCTCAGTGCCTGAGATCCAGGCATGAGCAGTCAAGCTGCAGAATCATCGATCACTGGTTTCTTATGAGAAACCAGTGATCAATGTGAAAGATCAGTATGTGCAGTGTTATAGGTCCCTATGGGAGCTATAACACTGCTAAAAAAAAGTGGAAAAAAAAGTGAATAAAGATCATTTAACCCCTTCCCTATTAAAAGTTTGAATCACCCCCCTTTTCCCATAAAAAAACACAGTGTAAATAAAAATAAAAATAAACATATATGGTATCGCCGCGTGGGTAAATGTGTGAATTATAAAAATATATTGTCAATTAAACCGTACGGTCAATGGCGTACGCGCAAAAAAATTCCAAAATAGTGCATTTTTGGTCACTTTTTATATCATGAAAAAATCAATAACTCCTATCAATGCAAAAATGTTACCGCTAAAAACTTCAGATCACGGTGCAAAAAATTAGCCCTCATACCGCCCCATATGCTGAAAAATAAAAAAGTTATACGGGTCAGAAGATGACAATTTTAAACGTATTAATTTTCCTGCATTTAGTTATGATTTTTTCCAGAAGTACGACAAAATCAAACCTATATAAGTAGGATATCATTTTAATCGTATAAACCTACAGAATAAAGATAAGGTGTCATTTTTACCGAAAAATTTACTACGTAGAAACGGAAGCCCCCAAAAGTTACAAAACAGCGTTTTTTTTTTTTCAATTTTGTCTCACAATGATTTTTTTTTCAGTTTTGCCGAAGATTTTTGGGCAAAATGACTGATTTCATTACAAAGTAGAATTGGTTGCGCAAAAAATAAGTTATCATATGGATTTTTAGGTGCAAAATTGAAAGAGGTATGATTTTTTAAAGGCAAGGAGGAAAAAACGAAAATGCAAAAACAGAAAAACCCTCGATCCTTAAGGGGTTAAAAGACATAACTCACGTTTCTTGAAATGGAAATTCTTCCGATTTTATTTTCTTTGACTTTATTGCACATAATTCGTCTCAAAGGACCTTCATTTTAGAAAGTAGAAAACAGCAGCATTGTAGGCATGTTCACCAGTCATGGCACAACGTTTAAGGGGCGGAGCCCCTTAATCATGCGCAAAGACTGACGGGAACACGAACTACTAAAAGGAACTAACACAGGTGCACATTAATTAGCTACTCTTAGTTCTATGTAGGCATGCATATATAATTCCAACTAGTATAACTACTATAATACAACCTGGTAATACCTCTGAGAATGCATTAAAACTGCAATGCTCATTCATACCTTTCGGTATCATTGATTCTAATTCTGAAATCCAAAACGTTATGGTGGTAACACTCTGGAATTCCTAGACCTGAAACTCATTATAGAAGAAGGACACATAATAACAGAAAATTACAGAAAACCTGTTGCGGAAAATACAATGTTGCATTACCATAGTTCGCATAGATTTGTAACTAAAAATAATATTCCATATGGACAATTTGTCCGCTTAAAACGAAATAATAGTAGTGACATTACTTATAAAATACAGGCAGATGAACTAGAGGAAAGGCTTAGAGAACGTGGTTATCCAAAAGAAATAATAAAACGCTGCAGACTGAAAGCAGAAAATCTCAATAGAATAAACTTATTAAAAAATAAAACAGCTATTAATGAAGTAGATAAACGAATAGATAGATTTACTTTTGTTTTCCAGAACTCTCCCATGAATGCAATAGTTGAGAGAGCAATAAGGAGCAACTGGTTCCTATTGGAAGCCGACGAAGATCTGAATAAAAGAGCCACAATGAAACCTCGTATAACTTTTAGAAAAAATGCCACCATAGGGTATAGACTTAAAAATAGCAAGAGAAATAACATTGATAAAAATAATGAAACTTGGCTAGATGATATTGCACCTAAAGGTAATTTTAAGTGCAAAAACTGTAATCAATGTAAATACTGCTGGGAAACAAAAAATATAAGACTGGGCCCGGTGTTCCACACCATAAAAGATTTGATCACCTGCCGCACCAAGAATGTAGTGTATGCCATAATGTGCCCATGCGACTTCTTTTACATAGGACAGACAAAACGCCAGCTCCAGATGCGAATTAGGGAACACCTATATACCATACGCACTGGCAGACCAGGAGCGTCTCGTCTGCAAGCCCATGTAAAAGAGGTCCATAATAATAATCCTGAAGTATTTCATTTCGTAGGCATTGAGAAAATCACTAACAACAAATATGAGCGGACAGAACATAAATTACTGCGGATAGAAGCATTATGGATAATAAGAACCAATGCCACAGGCAATATTGGGTTAAACGATAGGACAGAGCTCTCAGCATGCTTCTAAAACCTTGTTTTTAGTGCACTCCCCCACCTCTCGCGTCACCTGCACACGTGAGAGGTGTGCAGGTACGCGATAGGCAAATCACTTGGTTCACTCATACAAATAGCAGTCACAGGTATCTTCAGATATGGCCGGACGAAGCACGCCAAGCGTGCAAAACAAGAGCTCGGTCGCCTTTCACTATCCCCCCACTACCCTTCTCTTCTGTACCCTATATGTAAGTATGCTTCAATAAAGAAGACTTGCAAGCTGAATTGGTGAGTGCCGATATTTTCTTTTCCTTATGGATTGACCCTTACAGGTAGCCAAGACCTCTGGAGATCCAATAGGTCTACTGTAGGGGTTCCACCAAACAAGTACAATGCTGAACAGTTCGTTTAGTCCACCTGTATGTGTTGTGGACAATGTTGTGCTGCTGTTAGAGGTTGTAATAATCACTTTCTTCCCCATGGACTATATAGGATGGCCGAGGATGACCATCATTTAATGGGGAGGCATATAGGGGGTCAGCCCCTTGAATGACTAAACTCCATTACACTGTACCTCTATTGAGAAAGTCCCACAGACTGTCATGCATCTTTCAGCCACAAGATGTCACTGTTGTTGTAAGTGAGAATAAGACACAATTGTTGTTGTTGCTTTAAGAGAAGAGATCTTTCTGGAGAGGAGGAGGAGCATGAAGTCCCTGGAACTGTGTGGAGTTCGGCTCTCCATGGCTGTGCAGAGCTGAGGAAAGAGTCTGGATAAAGTGGCCTTGAAAGGGAAAATAGACTAAGTGATCAGGGACTGAGCAACAGGATCCTGCCAGAGGAGACAGAGCTGAACTGTGATACTACAGACTGCAGCTGAGAACCAGAGAACACCTCAAGCAAGTTACAGAGCAAGGGACCAGGCTGCAGTGACCTCCAAGTGACAGAACAAGATAAGCAACCTGCAAAGAAACCCAGACCAGTGTATAAGAGACTGCAGCTGTAGACAGCAAGGGAGAGATCCAGAGACCTGACTGCAACCACCATCACAGAGACTGAGATAAAGCAGCTGTGGCCTAAAGAACTGTGAGTGTGCACCGGTGCTTACCTGTGGTAGGGCATAGAGCAGGTTCTCTTAGACAGTACGTCGTAGCAACGTGTCCCGGTTAGCGGGAATCAGATAGGATCGTATAGCAGAGTAGCCTTTATTTCTGTGTGTGCGTTGGCGGGAGCGCCATTTTATGTATCACGTTTCAGTTAACTTTGCTGTAAATCTATGTAAACTGTTATTTCTGTTAACATCATTCTCCGGCCATTATACTCAGTTGGTTAATAAAACCCGTTTCTGCTTCAGACTCATTGTCTGCTGTACCGTACTTGAATCCTGCACTGCGGTCCCCTACTCCTCTGACCGCTACAACGTCACAAGCTCCTGGCTCCAGCGTTCCGAACAGTTTGTTTAAAACGCTGAGCAGTGGAGTACCCGCTTTAAGCTTTGCAAGCCATGCAGGCAATGCAAAGCATATAATAAGCGGATAATGTATTAGTCCCTATTTACTATTGGAGAAATCAGTGAGTACACCAGCATTTCTGCTACAGATGTCCAGACCAGTGTTTTCCAGTGTGCCCCCAGCATGCTAGGAGTTGTAGTTTTACAACAGCTGGAGACACTCTGGAAAACACTGGTCTAGATACTGGTTTGCTGATTATGTGCTGAGCTCTTTTTTCTATTGATACGTTATATCAATTTGTCACCATCTACATCCAACATCATAGCAGGTTATTAATCTTTTCCTTAGGGGGATTCAGTTGTACCACCTCAGACCTCAGCAAATGATTATTATTTTTGTGTGATTATGTTTTCCCAAATGGGAAGTAACTTTTTTAAACTTATCAAGTGAAGATAGATGAAGAAATCCCTCTGAAGGTGCTGCAGCCCACAATGGATTCCATAATATTGTTGTAGTAAAATGAAATAAAATTTTATTGAACCAATTACGCATGTTGGGTTTTTACCCTTCATCACATTGGCATCACAAGTGCTGATATGGTAGAGTGACAAAAGTTTTGGGGATATATAAAAAAAGAGAACAGAGAAAGAGAGAGGGAAGGCGCTCTCTAAGTGTAGATAGTCCCAAATGTTGAATTATCTATGGCTCTGTATAGAATAGTCGGAGGTATCTGGCAGATAGTGAGGTATTACACTCACCTGGCTGTGTTGTGCTGCAGGCACAACACTGCGGTGCGCATGTAGAGGTAAATATTCCTCACTGGGAAATCCTGCGGCAGTCCAGCGTCCCGGTCCTGGTCATCAAAGATGGCGGTCTGCCAGTAGGAAGGTCGGAGAGGTGTAAGCCCCTCACTGGTGAGGATTGCGGTTCGGCGCTGCAGGATAGCAGTCTGATGCGGATTAACAGCAGTAGACCAAGGTAAAACCAAACTGGTTTATTGTTTAAAATGGCAGAGACAACGCAAGGCATCGCAAGGCACCCCTTTCTTCGTCAGGTTTTGTGGCACTCTTATATAGACACAGGCTGGTTATTGCCACGGTCCTGGATGTGGATCCTCCAACCTGTGTGGCAGATGACACGGGCCGTATCGGGGAGCGGAGTCTAAGGTGCTGCTGCTCTTCACGGGAGCCCGCCGCAAGGCAGGATGGGCTTGCTGCAGCAGGTGACACCCAGGTCACTAGCCCCGATATGACTCGACCACACAGGTAGCTGGGCTAAGACAAGGTACAGAAGGGTAAGGCAGAGGCGTAGTCGGACTTAGCAGAAGGTCAAGGCAGGCAGCAAAGGTGCGTAGTCAAAAACGTAGCAGAAGGGTCAATAAACACGGGCAAGGCAACAGACAATAGGGAACGCTTAATTTCAGGCTAGTGGCACTGAAGATCCGGCAGGGAGGAAAGGAGGAGCTGCTTTATATAACATAGCAGTGGGATCAAGCACCAATCAGTGGTGCACTGGCCCTTTAAATTTCAGGCAGCCGGCGCGCGTGCACCCTAGGAGGTGGGGGCGCGCGCTCCAGGAACCCGAGGGACGAGCGGAGGCAGGACAGAAGCCGGTTGCGATTCACTCGGGCGCGTCCCGCTATGCAAATCGCGGCCCGGACAGGAGAGCGGGGAGGTGAGCGCTCACAGTCAGAGCGCCAGACCGGAGCACTCACCATAACAGTTATATGTGGGAAGTGCAAGCCTAAAATCAACTGGGGCTTCATTTTATCCCTTACTGGAATGTTTACTGCCAATGTAACTGTATATGAAGGTGCCTGCTTCCTGCTGTCAGATAGCAGTGTGGAAATCATTGGAAAGAGTTATGGGGCCCTCCAAACCATCCCACCTCCCATGGATGTACTCTGAATGTTGTTATGTTAGGCTCATACTTGTCTCTTTTAGTAAAATGTTTGGAGTATGTTTGCACAAAACTGTAATAGATGTAGCCATTACATCCCACAGACAGAATGGAAGGAAATTTCATTTGCTTTATTTTGTTATGCACATGAAAACAGTGAATGGAAACAAATTAAAATGTGCCACATGGTGATGCATTATATAGATGGAGGCAGCATTACATTTCTTACAAGAGAAGAAGATTCAGTTGTGTTCAGTAAAAGCAAACTATCCATGAGTGTGATAAGAAGTAACAATGTTGCACAGCTTGAAGTATGAATACATTGATAACTGGTTACCATTCTATATCTTTTAGAAAAGTGTTTCCCAACCAGGGTGTCTCCAGCTGTTGCAGGACAACAACTCCCACCATGCCCAGACATGCCTACTGTTACTTTTCCCTGTTTAAAGGCCACCTGAGGCCGAAAACAACTTATCCCCTATCCGCAGGATAGGGACCCCCCGCGATCTCCTGCATGGGGCCACGGCTCTAGGAGTAGTGCAGTGAAACATAACTTATCGGGACCCCTCTCTATCTCTTAAACGAGGCCCAGGCAGTCTGCTGGAAGCGGCTGTTCTGACCCCTGCAGGAAACTGCGGCCGCCCCGCCCCTCCATGTATCTTTATGGGATACATTGAGGGGGCGTGTCTGCCGCAGCTCCATGCAGGGGTCATCAGGCCCCCTTCCAGCAGACTGTTCAGAAGATCCCGGAGGGCCCCAGCGTCGGACCCCCCTGCGATCTATAACTAATCCCCTATCCCTTTGGATAGGGGATTAGTTATGTTTCACTACAGAACTCCATTAATTGTTATTGTTAAAAAATAAATAAACCTTTTAACAAAGAACAAGTCACCGCTAGGACTACTCGGACATGCACCATTGCCAGGGTGATGGCAATACACATATGAGTGAATTCCACCAAAAGAATAAACGTTCATTCTTTTGGAGTACAAAATTTGAATTCCACTGCAGAAATTCTGCAATTTTGCACAGGAATTTCCAAGCAGAATTTCTCAGTTCTGAAACTCCATAGTGTGAATACACTCTAAACAGGTTAACAGGTTTTTTTTGGCCAATGGTGAGGGCACATGTCCGAGAGGTCTTAGTGCCGACTGAATCAGACGGCACCTGTTGTGCATGGAATTTTTCTGGGCGGACATTCCATAGTGTGAATGCACCCTTAGGTAGCTTAACCCCTTAAGAACCGGAGGTTTTTCCGTTTTTGCATTTTCGTTTTTTGCTCCTTGCCTTTAAAAAATCATAACTCTTTCAAAT
Organism: Hyla sarda; assembly: GCF_029499605.1. NCBI lineage: Eukaryota > Metazoa > Chordata > Amphibia > Anura > Hylidae > Hyla > Hyla sarda. The sequence goes on along the minus strand of NC_079195.1, from coordinate 190,401,788 downwards.
TTACACCTAAAAATCCATATGATGGCTTATTTTTTGCGCCACCAATTCTACTTTGTAATGACGTCAGTCATTTTGCCCAAAAATCTATGGTGAAGCGGGAAAAAAAATCATTGTGCGACAAAATTTAAAAAAAAACGCTGTTTTGTAACTTTTGGGGGCTTCCGTTTCTACGTAGTACATTTTTCGGTAAAAATGACACCTGATATGTATTCTGTAGGTCCATACGATTAAAATGATACCCTACTTATATAGGTTTGATTTTGTCGGACTTCTGGAAAAAATCATAACTACATGCAGGAAAATTAATACGTTTAAAATTGTCATCTTCTGACCCCTATAACTTTTTTATTTTTCCGTGTATGGGGCGGTATGAGGGCTCATTTTTTGCGCCGTGATCTGAAGTTTTTAACGGTACCATTTTTGCATTGATAGGACTTATTGATCGCTTTTTATTCATTTTTTCATGATATAAAAAGTGACCAAAAATGCACTATTTTGGACTTTGGAATTTTTTTGCGCGCACGCCATTGACCGTGCGGTTTAATTAACGATATATTTTTATAATTCGGACATTTCCGCACGCGGCGATACCATTTATGTTTATTTTTATTTTTATTTACACTGTGTTTTTTCTTTTATGGGAAAAGGGGGGTGATTCAAACTTTTAATAGGGAAGGGGTTAAATGATGTTTATTCACTTTTTTTTTGCACTTTTTTTTTGCAGTGTTATAGGTCCCATAGGGACCTATAACACTGCACACACTGATCTTTTACATAGATCACTGGTTTCTCATAAGAAACCAGTGATCGATGATTCTGCCGCATGACTGCTCATGCCTGGATCTCAGGCACTGAGCAGTCATTCGGCGATCGGACAGCGAGGAGGCAGGTAGGGGCCCTCCCGCTGTCCTGTCAGCTGTTCGGGATGCCGCGATTTCACCGCGGCTATCCCGAACAGCCCACTGAGCTAGCCGGCATGCTTTCGGTTTCACTTTAGACGCGGTGTTCAACTTTGAACGCCGCGTCTAAAGGGTTAATAGCGCGCGGCACAGCGATCAATGCCGCGCGCTATTAGCCACGGGTCCCGGCCGTTGTTAGAGGCCGGGCCCGACCCGCTATGACGCGGGGCCACGCCGTGGCCCCGCGTTATAGATCGGGAGTGGACACATGACGTTCCAGTACGTCATGTGTCCTTAAGGGGTTAAATGGGCCCTGTCCGAATCAAAAAATGTTATTATATGTTGTAACTCTTGGCAAAACATTAACCTTTCTAATATACTTCATAATTTTTTTTTATCTCCTTTTCATAAATAATAATGGTTTATAATAATCCATAATCCTATCTGGCTGAAGCACAGTGAGGGCGGAACTAGCACTCCTCTGGGCTCACTCCTGTCCTATCAGTCTCCTGTCTTAAAACAGAGAGGAGGGGGTTACAGAGAAGCCTGCAGTGATTGGATGAGGAGACCAAGCACAGCAGACTCAGAGAGGAAGTGAATGTATGGTGAGTGAGCGCAGGCTCATTGCTTGCCTTGAACACGCTCCAACCTGACCAGTTGATTTTTCAATAAGTGAGCAGCAGAACAGAGGGATTTGTGAGCCAAATACAGAAGCTAGACACATAAAAAAAAAGACATGTAAAGACCTAGTGAGTAACATATAGAAGATTTTTTTTTCTGTGATAAGACAGAGATTCTTGGCAAGGTAGCCACAATATGGTCAGGACACAGAAAAGATTTTTTTATGCAATGCCCTGGTCCAAAAGACAGTAAAAGTATTTAAAGCAGATGTCCGGCGCAGACTTTTTCTATTCCATCCTGCCCGGGCTGCAAAAAAAGACAAAACGAACTTTCACTTACCTCCATATGTTCCCCCGGAGCTCCACTACAGCTGATCTGTCGGATGGGCTGTTTACTTCCTACTTCCTTTAGCACATCAATGCAGCCGGTGATGGGCTGAATTGCTGTGTGACGTACCGGGCTAAAGGAAGTAGGAAGCAGACAGCCTGGCTCACCGATCAGGTGTTGTGGAGCTCTGGGGGAACATATGGAGGTAAATGAAAGTTTGTTTTGTCTTTTTTTTTTGCAGCCCGGGCAGGACGGAATAGAAAAAGTCTGCGCCGAACATCTCCTTTAAGATTTTGTACTGACTATACAAAAAGTGTATATGTCCAATAATGCCCACAGGATGGTTTAATAACACATCCTATACCGGAATGAATGAACTAATCGTATAAAATACTTTCGTCTTACATAGTTGAATGTGCTGACAACAAAATCACACAAAGATTATCAATGGAAATCAAATGTATCAACCCATGGAGGTCTGGATATGGAGTCACGCTCAAAATCAAAGTGGAAAACCTCACTAAAGGCTGATCCAACTTTATGTAATGTCCTTAAAACAAGTCAAAATGAGGCTCAGTAGTGTGTGTGGCCTCCATGTGCCTATATGACCTCCCTACAATGCCTGAGCATGCTCCAGATGAGGTGGCAGATGGTCTCCTGAGGGATGTCCTCCCAGACCTGGACTAAAGCATCCGCCAACTCCTAGACAGTCTGTGGTGCAACGTGGCATTGGTGGATGGAGCGAGACATGATGCCCCAGATGTGCTCAATCGGATTCAGGTCTGGGGAACGGGTGGGCCAGTCCACTGCATCAATGCCTTCCTCTTGCAGGAACTGCTGACACACTCCAGCCACGTGAGGTCTAGCATTGTCTTGCATTAGGAGGAACCCAGTGCCAACCGCACCAGCATATGGTCTCACAAGGGGTCTCAGGATTTAATCTCGGTACCTAATGGCAGTCAGGCTACCTCTGGCAAGCACATGGAGGACTGTGGGACCCCCCAAATAAATGCCACCCCATACCATTGCTGACTCACCACCAAATCGGTCATGCTGGAGGATGTTTCAGGCAGCAGAACGTTCTCCATAGGGTCTCCAGAATCTGTCACGTCTGTCACATGTGCTCAGTGTGAACCTGCTTTCATCTGTGAAGAGCTCAGGGTACCAGTGGCGAATTTGCCAATCTTGGTGTTCTCTGGCAAATGCCAAACATCCTGCATGGTGTTGGTCTGTAAGCACAACCCTCACCTGTGGACATCAGGCCCTCATACCACCCTCATGGAGTCTGTTTCTGACCATTTGAGTGGACACATGCACATTTGTGGCCTGCTGGAGGTCATTTTACAGGGCTCCGGCAGTGCTCCTCCTTGCACATAGGCAGAGGTAGCGGTCCTGCTGGGTTGATGCCCTCCTACAGCCTCCTACATGTCTCCTGATGTACTGGCCTGTCTCCTAGTAGTGCCTCCATGCTCTGGACACTACGCTGACAGACACAACAAACCTTCTTGCCACAGCTTACATTGATGTGCCATCCTGGATGAGCTGCACTACCTGAGCCCCTTGGGTGGGTTGTAAACTCCGTCTCATGCTACCACTAGGGTGAAAGCACCGCCAGCATTCAAAAGTGACCAAAAAATCAGCCAGGAAGCATAGGAACTGAGAAGTGGTCTGTGGTCACCACCTTCAGAACCCCTTCTTTATTGGTGGTGTCTTGCTATTGCCTATAATTTTCACCTGTTGTCTGTTCCATTTGCACAGGTGGACAGTGTGATTTCACAGAAGTGGGACTGACTTGGAGTCACATTGATATATATATATATATATATATATATATATATATATATATAAATTGCTGAAGAGAAAAATCACTTGCACTCACCGTTCTAGTGGACTTCGGTGTTCCGGATTATCCGTTATATCGGGAGATGAATTGATGAGGGTGCTCAGAGGCTAACAGCCATTTTCGCGCACAGCCATGTGCTTCTTCCAGAAGAAGAGCACGGCTGTGCGTGAAAACAGCCGTTAGCCTCTGAGCACCCTCATTCATTCGTCTCCTGGAATAATGGATAATCTGGAACACAGAAGTCCACTAGACCGGTGAGTGCAAGTGATTTTTCTCTTCAGCAATTTATATTATTGTACTAGTATTTCACATCACTTAGCACCACGGCAGGGAACAGTAATATTAGCAGCTATGGCCACTGACACCGCTTTAGTTACTCCACCATCCAGTTACATATTAATAAATGGAAAGCAAAAGCAGTGCCCTCCTAACCTTCTACCAAATTGAATATATAACATTGAAAAAGTGAAGCAACACCTATTTCCTTGTCTTTTCATTGTAGATAATTCAACAAAAATTTACATCCATGGCACATTCCCTTTAAGAAGCACATAGTAAATAAACAGTAATTTCCTATTCATTGTTCTAAACAGGCATACATTAAGTGTACATTTCCTATTCAGTGTTTATATCTCCCTCTGCCTGACTACAAATTGCAGTTTGTGGCCCTGGATGGCAATAATGTGGCCGATAAAGTGCTGTGATATATCGATGTTAGTAGATTCATGACTGCAATGCTTCTACCAGACGCGGTTATACTCAAGGGTCCCGGCTTTTCATTCCCTCAGTGTGCGTTTCCAAGAACGGTGTTCGCTCTTTTAATTAGGAACGCTGTGATTCTGGGGCTTGTGTGACATATGGGTGTACATTGGGGGCCTGTATATCTGGCTTCTAGTATGCATTATATTAAAAGAATCAGTAACCTATGTTAAAACAAACTAATCAATAAACCCCATTGAATGTCTCTTTGGACGTGTTGGATGTTAATATGTCTTCCGGAGTGTTGTATATTGCAAGCAACGTCCATACATAAAAGATGAGCGTCCGTGTTTGTAGATCCATTTAGTAGTCAGACATAATGAATACAATCATTTATTTATGTTTCCAGATTTGCAATTGTAACTACATATACAATATACTGTGTATTGCTGTATACTATGTAGTATGTATGAAATGATATATGCACGAGACTTTAGGAGCAATCGTCTATATTCCGATCACACCCCATGAGTCTGGTTGAAAATTCTACATAAAGATAAGCTGTTGTATTTCTGCTGGGCACAAGGGCGAACATGTGACTGCACACAGCACTAGAATGGCCTGGTCCCTTAGATTGATGGGTGGTGAGAATTGATGTAAGGATCCTTTCTTTAAAGGGGTTATCCAGGAAAAAAACTTTTTTTATATATCAACTGGCTCCAGAAAGTTAAACAGATTTGTAAATTACTTCTATTAAAAAATCTTAATCCTTTCAGTACTAATAAGCTGCTGAAGTTGAGTTGTTCTTTTCTGTCTAAGTGCTCTCTGATGACACATGTCTCGGGAACCGCCCAGTTTAGAAGCAAATCCCCATAGCAAACCTCTTCTACTCTGTGCAGTTCCCGAGACAAGCAGAGATATCAGCAGAGAGCACTGTTGCCAGACAGAAAACAACAACTCAACTTCAGCAGCTGATAATTATTGAAAGGATTAAGATTTTTTAATAGAAGTAATTTACAAATCTGTTTAACTTTCTGGAGACATTTGATATATAAAAAAGTTTTTTTTCCTGGAATACCCCTTTAACATTTGTAGAAAAAAGTGTGCGCAAACAGACATCAAGTCCTACTTTCTCATGTGGTAATGGGTGTGATAGTGTCATCCAGAGTCATAAAGGTCTCCATTTTAATCTATGGTATGTGCCCTGCATTCTTGTTTACTTCTACTTTTATAGGTTGCATTGCTGTTTGATAAACCGTGGTTCAGTAGAACCAAAACCTAAAGAGAGGTAATCACAAGACCAACTTAGTTGATTTATTAAGGCTTCATGTGGTTCATTGGTCATTTAGGACTGATTTACATAACCTTATCAACTGATACAGATACAAACCTATTAAGTGTTTAAAGCGTACCTGTCATATCACAGAAAAAAATAATGCTGATATATGTTCCTCACTAGGTCATACAGATTCTTTACATGTATTTTTTTATGTGTCTAACTTCTGTATTTGGCTAACAAATCCATCTGTTCTGCTGCTCAATCATTCTGACATCCACTGCTTAGGAAGGGGCGTGTCTGAGGCGAGTACTGAGCCCGCCCTCACTCACCATGCTTTCACTTCCTCCCTGAGTCTGCTGTGCTGGAACTCTTCACCCAATCACTGCAGGCTGCTCTGTAACCCTCTCCTCTTTGTTTTCAGACAACAGTGCCTGTGAGGTCTAGATAAGTTTACAATGTAATTAAATAGGCAAACAGACTCAGACCCCGACTGATCAAAACTTTTGACATATCTGTATGACATGTCAAAGGTTTTTATAATGATGGTAATGATTTAAGAATCTATGACTGATAACACTGACTATGTTCGAAACGCATTAGTCTGTTTGCAACTTTGTGAACTATTTAATGAAAATGTAATGGAAAAAAAAGGACATTGTTGTAATCTAAGTGCAAGAATTAGAAATCAACATCTTTCAGAGATTATGGGACTGAACAGCTTGGAAGTGCACAAGGCTAAATGTAAGTTGCACATCTCAATTCAGCGGAGCTGTCAGAGAGGCAAGGAAGATGTCAGGTTATCAGAAGCAGTAAAGGAAGCAGTTAGCAGTACAGGAACCTCATCCCCAGAAGAGAAGGCAGTTCCTAATGACAGCGACGGAGAAGAGCATAAATACCGGGAAGTAACATGTAAATCTAGAACAAGCCAGTTAGACAGGAACAGAGGCGAGATTATTTTAGAAATGTTATAACCTGCCATAAAACATATCTAAGGGTATTTGTTCAAAAATGCTGGAGGACAATATGGCTGCCTTGGTGAATAATAACAAGGTTGTCATAAATCAACATGAGATCCCATGGCGGCAGCAACTGCAATTTGATATTAGTATGCACCAATGGAAAGAATGATGCAAACACCAATTGGGGAATGTCATTGAAGAAGAGAGAATGTTATGTATCATAGGTCCCCTGTTAGTAAACTCAATCACCAATAATGTTGTCAAAAGTCTAGGTGATTCAGTAATGGTTAGAACTAAAACCTTGCCCTCTCGTTCTGCCTCTAACACGCTCATAAGAGGGTCATTTAGAGTTAGGGCATCTCTATACCAAACCCCTGACCCGTGTCTGCTCCCCCTCCTCCAACCAGCTAATCTTACACCCTATATACTTCTTCCTTCTTAAGGCTGCAGACACTACCTGGCTTCGCTTTTCAAAACATACCTTTCGGGACCTCTTCCACCAGGGCCCCGCACCATCCGATTCCCATCCTCCGACTTTAACCACATCACTTGGATTTCCACCAGTTACACATAATTAGGAGCACATGCTCCTTTTGTCTAATTCTCCTTATTCAGGGCCTGCCTCTCCGAAGATGTCTCCAAACTACAACTCTCCCACTACTATTCCGCACTCCTAGAAATCTCACCCTTCCCACAATACATCTCCTGGGAACAAGAACTCAGTTTAACTCTAACGGAAGACGAGAGGAGTTTTGTTCTATGCAACTCCCATGGCTTCTCGAGTTGTATCAAAACCTTTATCAACTGGTACCAGAAAGTTAAACAAATTTGTAAATTACTTCTATTTTAAAAATCTCAATCCTTCCAGTATTTATGAGCTGCTGTATACTACAGAGGAAGTTGTATTTCTTTCTGGAGTTCTTTTCTGCCTGACCACAGTGCTCTCTGCTGTTACATCTGTCCATGACAGGAACTGTCCAGAGTAGGTTTGCAATGGGAATTTGCTCCTGCTCTGGACAGTTCCTGACATGGACAGATGTGACAGCAGAGAGCACTGTGGTCAGGCAGAAAATAACTCCAGAAAGAAATACAACTACCTCTGAAGTATACAGCAGCTGATAAGTACTGGACGGATTATGATTTTTAAATAGAAGTAATTTACAAATCTGTTTAACTTTCTGGCAACAGTTGATTTAAAATAAATATTTTCCACTGGAGTACCCCTTTAACCCCTTAACAACAATTGACATAAATGTACGTCAGTTGCTGTGGTACTTAACGCACCATGACGTCATGCGCAGCAGGACCCGGCTGCTGTCAGCCCCCAGGACCCACCGGTAATGGCGGACATCCAAGATCGCCTTGATGCCTTGATCAATACAGATCACGGCATCTGCAGCAGGCATCTGATCATTCATAATGGCGGACATAGGTCCCCTCACCTGCCTCCGTCCGTCTCCAGGGGTCTTTTGCTCTGGTCTGAGATCGAGCAGACCAGAGCAGAAGATGACCGATAATACTGTACTATACCCTATGTATAGTACAGAACAGTATTAACAATCAAATTATTGCTATATATAGTCCCCTATGGGACTATTAAATTGTAAAAAAAAAAAAAAAAAATGTATTAAAGAAAAGTAAAAGAATTAGAAAAATCCCCCCCCCAATAAAAATTAAAATAATCAGTTTTTCCCATTTTCCCGACAAAAAAGCATAAAAAATAAAAATAAATAAACATATTTGGTATCGCCGCATGCGTAAAAGTCTGAACTATCTAAATATATTGTTAATTATCCCGTACTGTGAACGGTGTAAACGTAAAAAAATTTAGTCCAAAATTGCTGCTTTTTTGTCACATTTTATTAAAAAAAGAATTAATAAAAAGTAAAACCTAAGCAAACTTTGTGCCGATAAAACTACAAATCACAGCACAAAAAATTATGCCGCCCAGTAAACAGAAAAATGAGAAAGTTATAGGTGGTCAAAATAGGGCAATTTCAAACACACTAAATTTGTTAAAATAGTTAGAGATTTTTTTTAAAGCGGTACAATTATAGAAAAGCATATAACATGGGGATCATTTTAATCGTATTGACCCACAGAATAAATATTTACCATAAAAATATTTACCATAAAGTGTACAGCATGAAAACTAAACTTTCCAAAATTTGCTAAATTGCGGTTTTCTTTTCAATTTTCCCACATAAATAATATTTTTTGGGATACGCCATACATTTAGTGGTAAAATAAGTGAAGTCATTACAAAGTAAATTGGTGACGCAAAAAAAACAAGCCCTCATATAGGTCTGTGGATGGAAATATAAAAGAGTTTTATGATTTTTAGAAGGCAAGAAGGATAAAACAAAAATGCAAATATAAAATTGGCCTGGTCCTTAAAGGGTTACCCCCTTGATATCTTATTCCCTATCCAAAGGATAGGAGATAACATGTCTGATTGCGGGGGCCCCGCCGCTGGGGACCTCCGGGATCTCGGCTGCATCACCCCTCTGTCGTTACTGCACAGAGCAAACTCGCTCTGTGTGTCATGATGGGCAATACAGGGACCGGAGCAACGTGATGTGACAACTCCGCCCCTTGTGACATCACGGCCCACTCCCTCAATACAAGTCTAAGGGAGGGGGCGTAGCGGCCATCACGCACCCTCCCATAGACTTGCATTAAGGGGCGGTCCGTGACGTTACGAGGGACGGGGCCGTGACATCACGATGCTCCGGCCCGTGTATCGCCCGTCATTATGAACAGAGAGAGTTTGCTCTGTGCAGTAATGACAGCTGGGTGCCGCAGCCGAGATCCCAGAGGTCCCCAGCAGCGGGACCCCCGCGATCAGACATCTTTTCCCCTATCCTTTGGGTAGGGGATAAGATGTCTAGGGGCGGAGTACCCCTTTAAGGCCAAAATGGGCCTGGTCCTTAAGGGGTTAAGAAGGCACTAAAATTCCTTTGCTAAGTACATGTAACTCGTGTGATCCCATGAATAGCATATTCTGTAGGCATGAGAGGCAGTGGTATAATGTTGCCTCATAATAGACAGGGCCCATAGTGTCAGGATCTAAGACCTGACAGTCACTTTAGCACAACCCAACTTTGGTGGGACCGACTGACCATATTATGTGCATTGTGACTTCCCTACTCTCCCGAATAGGAATGTCATAGTTCATAAGGGTTGGACAGTTAGAATTCCACTCCTCCATCCTTTTTTCCCCCACACATTCTCTAGTCCTCATTGCTGCAATGAAATCACATGTGTGCTTAGCCATAGGATTGTTTATAGGTTTATAAGACTGTTTAAAGGTGGCTTACTGTTGGCATATTTGAATTATGGCAGTCACCCTACCAGGATCTTCCATGAAACAGTATTATCCCCTATCCACAGGATAATTGTATTGACTTGTATTGACGGGGGAGGGCTGTGACGTCACCAGGGGCGGAGCCGTGATGTAACGATGCTCCGGCCCCTGTATTGCCCGTCATTACGTGCAGAGCGATCTCGCTCTGTGCAGTAATGATAGCGGGGTGCTGCAGCAGCGATCCCCGGGGTCCCCAGCAGCGGAACCCCGGCGATCTGACATCTTATCCCCTATCCTTATAGGGAGTACCAACAATTGTACCCCCCTGCGATCTGACACTTACCCTCTGTCCTTTAGATATGGGATACATTTTACTAAACTGAATAACCCCTTTAACCCCTTAAGGACCCCGGGTTTTTCCGTTTTTGCACTTTAGTTTTTTCCTCCTCACCTTTTAAAAATCATAACCCTTTAAATTTTGCACCTAAAAATCCATATGATGGCTTGTTTTTTGCACCACCAATTCTACTTTGCAGTGACATCAGTCATTTTACCCAAAAATCTACGGCGCAATGGAAAAAAATTATTGTGCGACAAAATTGAAGAAAAAACGCCATTTTGTTAATTTTGGGGGCTTCCGTTTCTACGCAGTGCATATTTCGGTAAAAATGATATCTTCTCTTTCTATATCTTCTTCTGCAGCACCTGGCATTCTAAGCATTATGGTTAGAATGCTGGGCTCCCGCTCACGCTGAGCCCCCTTGTGATGTCATGCCACGCCCCCTCCATTTATATCTATGGAGGGGGTGTGACGGCCATCATGTCATCTCCCATAGACATGAATGGAGGGGGCGTGGCGTGACGTCACAACCCCCCGCTAACAGAATTCAGTGTTCTAAACTTACTGTTTAGAATGCCAGGTGCTGCACGGTGCTGCACAAAGATCGTGGGGGGTCCCAGCGAGGGACCCCTGTGATCAGACATCTTATCCTCTATCCTTTGGATAGGGGATAAGATGTCTAGGGGCAGAGTACCCCTTTAAGGTATACCAATATCTCCAGGTGGAACAAATGATGGTCCAAAGTTCCCAACTTATGGTATAGGGATTTTCCGATTTTATGATAAATACATGCAGTGCACCGACAACACATTTCAGAGGTTTTATAACAGTCCTTTCCTTCCTCATATACCACATCAATGATTCTTGTTCTAAGTAAAGCATGTTTAGCTTTGTTGAGTTTTTATACCAAACAAATTTGTAAAATTTGTGCAGTTTTTACAGCCAATTCTGAAAATTGTGATAAAAACATGCAATTAAAACGCAACGTGTGAACACAGCCTAAAATAAGCAAATATTTGATTTACTTACTCAACAAATATATCTTTATCAGCATGAGAAAAGCTATTTACTATTTATACCTACTTGCCTTTTTTTATTAGGAGTGTTCTCACTCACATCATTATTGAATTTAAAGGGGTTATCCACCATAAGGTGATTTTAGTACATACCTGGCAGACAGTAATGGACAGGATTAGGAAGGATCTGCGCTTGTCTTGGGGCTAAATGGCTATGTTGTGAGATTACTATAACACTGTGGCTAGCTTTTTGTGAACTGTTATTTCCAGTTTGACTTTTCTTTTTTTTTTTACTACAAATCCCACAATTCTATTTTCCTCCCTCACACACATCAGCCACCCCACCCATTGAAACATAAATGAGCTGCATCCATTCAAAGACCTGTGGTTTTCAGTCAGGGTGACTACAGCTGTTACATTACTTGCAGATTGATCTCTCCACCCATTGAAGCAGACAGGCTCCCTGTCATCAGCTGACTAGTGAGTCAGGTCTCGGCCACATTGCAACCTGGGAAAAATCTGAGACAAGTAATTTTGTATGTTGGTAAAAATAAATAGTGGGGTGAAAATCACAGAAGAATTGTGAGAAAACCGTCACACACAGGCACAGACACTATATTATTAACTACACTAACTTTACAGCCCCTGTAGCATAGTTAAATAAAAAATAATACTGGAATACCCCTTTAAATTGTGATGTTTCTGGTTAATCTTTTTCGGAGGACTCCTGAATTATTTCATACTCTTGTTATGGTTTCAGCTTTTAAATTGGTGTGACAAATTTCATTGTGGTGCAAAAGGGGGGTAAAAATGTTGAGAAGTGGAAAAAGTGGTGCAAAACCCAAACCTTGCATATTTTCAACACATGTGAGCTATGAAAATGGTCATTAGGTCATGCAGATGCTTTACATGTCTTTTTTATGTGTCTAGCTTCTGTATTTGGCAAACATATCCTCCTGTTCCGCTGCTTACTCATTCTGATATCCACTGCTCAGGAGGGTGCATGTCTGAAACAAGCACTTAGCTGCCCTCACCATGCATTTACTTCCTCCCTGACTCTGCTGGGTTTCTTCATCCAATTACTGCAGGCTGCTCTGTAACACCCTCCTCTCTATTTTTATGCTGCAGTCTGATAGGACAGGAGTGAGCACAGAGGAGTGCTAGTCCCACCCTCACTTCTGGACTTTTGTCTCTGCCTGTGCTTCAGCTGGGACAAAGATAATGCTGCAGCCAGGAAGGATTATGTTCTGGATGGTATGGGGACCCCTAGTGGACTTTTTTTTTTATAAGCCATGATTTCTATAAAAAAAAAGAGATGCGTTTTTATGAAGTATGTTAGAAAGGGTAATGTTTTGCTAAGCTGTACAACATATAAAAAGTTTTAGATTCTGACAGTGCTTATTTAAATACAAATCCTCTGATTTATTGTGATTTCTGAATACGAAGCCTTGATCAGACTAAAGCCGGCACTTGTCACATACGTTTAACCTCTAAATGTCTCAATCACATCCCCTTCCCCCATATAAAACACATACATGTCTCCCTCCTTTCCAGGACAATTAGCAAAGTGTTTAGTCTTTGGTTTGGATGAATAATTCATTAATATTCTATGTTAATGATTTATGTGCCATATGCCGGAAGTACAGGATGCATGGCTTACAATCAGTCACCTTTATTCAAAGGATACAAATGAATAGAGGTACGGAAAGGTGACTTTCTACTGAGAAGGGAGAAGTGTTATTATTATTTCTTTTGTCATTAACCCCTTCCTCCCAGCCAGAACTGTGTTACTGTCACTGAAAATTTTCGACAAATGAGACGCCATAGCGGTAGTTTTCACGCAATTATTCGCCAAGTGATGGATAATGGACTTAGGAGATCTGAAATGATTGCAGACAGAATACATCAGCGATGATCATCCATTAGAGCTTATTACTTTACTGCCAAACAATTTAGATTAGCAGGAAAATGGCTTCATTCAACCTTAAAATAACATAATTGAGCATATTGAGGCTTTGGATGATTCACAATGTTTCTGGTTTTTTAAAAGATGCATCCCCTCCCCCACTGCTTATTTATTGCCTTAAATATTATTGTTGTTGTTATTAATTATTATTATTACTATTATTATTGTTGTTCTTCTTCTTTTTATTGTTAATACTAGCTGAGTACCCGGCGTTGCCCGTTTTTTTTTTCTACTTAATCCTTGTTGGGGAGAAAAAGCAACAGAGGAGGAAGCTTTGTCCTCATCTCCCATCTTCACATTCTGACCTCATATCCCGACCTCACATCTCTTCCTCATATCCCGTCCTCACATCCCAACCTCATATCCTGTCCTCATATCCCAAGCTCATATCCCATCTTCATATCCTGTAATCATATTCTCACTTCCTATACCCTCATATCTGATATTCATATGCCGTCCTCTTATCCAGTCCTCAGGTGGGGCATAGTTGTGATGAAGATATTGTAAGCTAAAATAGAAAGAGACATGGCTTTGTGGGAGTGGGCATGATTTGCCAGCCAGACCGATACCCAAAAGGGTAGAAAATAAAAGAGGTGTGGCTTAACAGGTAGGCGTTGCTTTAAGAGATGGGGCATGGCATGCAGGGAGGGTGTGGCTTGCAAGCCGGACTTACTCTCTCACCAGGAGATAAGAGCGGAGCTTGTGGAGTAAGGTAAAGAAAGCCCCATATACCTGCATGGGATGTAAGGGGGAAGGTTAGAGTTAATTTAAATGGGTACTCTCATTAAAGTACATTTTTTTCATTATAAAGATTATGCAAAAATAGTTTCACACTATAAAACCTGGCCACTAGGTGTCACCTTATATGGCTTAGGAAGCATTTTCACCCCCTTACGTTGAGCACGTTTGGACCACTGCTGGCCGGACAACGTGGTACAAAATGCTCGCTCTCTGCCTGTATATGAATGTGAATCTCCCCGCCCCCCTTCATATGCCTTTTCACACTGCAGCACGTGTGCTGCAGTCTCTCATGCTGTAGACATAGAGAGGGAGACGAGAGCGGAGACGCCGCGCGCAGAATTTGAATATCCCCGCCCCCCTTCATATGCCTCTTCTCACTGCAGGAAGACGGGCGGAGGCGATCCCCAGCCAGGCTTCAGATGACGTCACGCTGGCCGGGGCCGCCCACTTCCTGCCCTCCGGAGACTGCTCAACTCTGAGCTACCAAAGCTGTTTGAAAAAAGGTATTTTTAGGGGGAATTTTAATGAAATATGTACAGGGATAGACGGAGGTGTCAGGGACAGATGGGGAGGGGGATTAGGGAAATTTATGTTAGTGATAGCTACTCTTTAACTATCCTATATTTTATTTGACATATAAGTAACATGTGACCAATTATTATCAAAATATCTCCAGCTGTACGGAAGTTATGCTGGAACATACATTTTGCCATAGACTTGCATGGGACTTTAAACAAAAACTCAGACCCTCGCAAATGGTGGTAGGTGAGGGTTAAATTATCTATCCTATATTTTTAGTTGACATACTAGTAACATGTGTACCAAGTTTCAATAATATATATATATATATATATATATATATATATATACATATATATATATATTATTTTTTGTAGTAGTAGTAGAAGTGGTAGTATATGTATTAGTGAAAGCAGTATTATTATTATTATTATTATTAGTAGTAGTAGTAGTAGTAGTAGTAATGTTATTATTAGAATTAGTATTAAATGATTACTAAGAATTATCCTATTTCATTGTTCTGTGATTCTCCCCTATATTCTGGTATAATAAGAGGTAACCCCAAGCATTGTCTGGAGGGACCAGCATTATAGAGATAAGGAAAAAGTTGCACTCACCGGTCTGTGGATATGCTTGAGAAAACGTTATTTCATAAAAGCAAATGCATGTGCAGCGGGTTAGGGTCAGCGGAACATAATAAATAAATAACGTTTTCTCAAGCATATTCAAAGACCGGAGAGTGCAACTTTTACCATTTCCCCATTATGCTGGTTTTGTGGACTTTGCCACTGTATAAGGGTTATGCAGGAATCGAAGAAGAGAGCTCTTTTCTTTCAAAAACAGCTCCCTGTCTGTCTCCAGGTTGGGTGTGGTATTGCATCTTGGCACCATTCACTTCAATGGAACAGATCTGCTAAACCACACCCAACCTGGAGACAGACAGGGAGCAGTTTTTGAAAGAAAAAAGCTCCGTTTTTCGATTCCTGGATAACTCCTTTAAAGTATGCACCCAGGTTGGATGTTGTAGGGACAGGTGATTTAGTCCACCCCATTGTCTGCAGCTGCCGAAGGACTAGCAGTGCCGGACTTATCTACTTGCATTATTATCTGGAGGAATCATGGACCGCCCTATGTTTAATCTATAGGAGAAAACATGGTGACAGTTTCTCATTCTTATCTCCCATTGAATTAGTTTTATCCACACCAGTGTGTTTATCGGTGTATACTGATCAATGTGATAGAAAAGTACAATACATGAAATGAGTAGCACCAGTAAACCCGGAGATCTGGAGCTTTGGCGTAATACGTTGTAGTGAACATTCATTGTAAAATCAATCTAGAGTAGTGATGTCAATCTTTTTTTTTTTCCATCGTTCTGGCTAATGCATATATTAGGACATTAATGCATAATAATTATGTGGCAGGAATTCTCTTTGTATCTGTCAAGATGTTCCACAGAGTCATTGCTTTGAATTAGTCAACTAATCCTTTTTGTGTTCTTTGTCATCCCTTGTGTCGGTTTTATTTATGCATGGCCATCCATTCACAGGATTACAGGTTTAGTAGAGCTGACTCTATGGCTTTTGCGTATGATAATAACAAAGTGTGTAAGTCTGCTATTATGAAAACATTAGGAGCCACAGGTAGAAGATGCCATTTAGTGCCATTTACCATGGTGCACTTGGACTTGCCCCGTCATAATGAATTTTTTCCAAAAGACTAAATTAGTTTCTTTGCATTGACTAGCTCTAAATATGAGGCTAAATAATTGTAGCCAATGGCTCACATGGCCATAATACAACTGCCTTTTATCTTCCATTTGATAACTGTATCCCCTTGTAGTTCTTCTAAATTGAGTTAACTTCACCATCAATCCTTATTGTGATCTAAGTCTGGTCCATGAAAACCACAAGGGGTAGCTGGATCACGTTGCAAAATTCAGGGGTGCAACTGTGGTGACCCTGGCAGGGAATGTGCCAGAAACACTGGAGGGGGCTGCCAACAATGTAAATGGGCGCTGTCATCATCAAAAATTTTATATTTAGAATACTTTATTTGACCACGGAGATACAAACACATTCGGGGAGGCAAGACAGATGGTTCAGGGGGTTTTCCCCAAACAATGGGCGACGGTCCGTATCGTGCTTTGTGCACGTCATTCAGGCCTTCCTTCCTAATATGCTTCTTAGAAATGTTTTATCTCCTTTTTACAGATATAAAAAATAAAATAAAAAATAAAATAGACCTCTAGCAGTCCCAATACTATCCAGAACATGATCTTGTCCGGCTGCAGCATCATCTTTGTCCCAGCTGAAACACAGGCTGGGACAAAGCCAAGGAAGTGAGGGCTATAGCACTCCTTTGTGCTCACTCCTGTCCTGTCTTTCAGACTACTGTTTTAAAACAGAGAGGAAGGTGTTACAGAGCAGTCTGCAGTGATTGGTTATAGAAACCAGGCACAGCACAGCAGACTCAGGGAGGAAGTGAATGCATGTTGAGCGTGGGTGGACTCAGTGCTTGCCTTTGAATTGCCCCTTTCCTGAGCAATTGATGTGAAAATGAGTGAGCAGCAGAACAGAAGGATTTATGAAAAGAACTTCCCGTGGAGCATACAGCAGCTAGACACATAAAATGTAAAGAATCTACATGACCTAGTGAGTTACATATAGAATCATTATTTTTTCTCAACTGGTGCCATAAAGTTAAACAGATTTGTAAATTACTTCTATTTAAAAAATGTTATCCTTCCAGTACTTATCAGCTGTTGTATGCTCAACGGGAAGTTCTTTTCTTTTTAAGTTTATTTTCTGTCTAACCACAGTGCTCTCTGCTGACACCTTTGACCATGTCAGGAACTGTCCAGAGCAGGATAGGTTTGCTGTAGGGATTTTATTCTGCTCTGGACAGTTCCTGACATGGACAGAGGTGTCAGCAGAGAGCACTGTGGTCAGACAGCAAAATACAACTCAACTTCCTCTGGACCATACAGCAGCTGACAAGTACTGGAAGGATTAAGATTTTTGTTAAATAGAAGTGATTTACAAATCTGTTTAACTTTCTGGCACCAGTTGATTTAAAAAAAATTATGTTTTCCTCCGGAGTACCCTTTAAGGCCTTCTTAGATGAACCACAATAATGGGTGCCAATTAACACCACGTTTTTGCCATACTGTTTTCAATCAGTTTTTCTAAAGAAAACCGTATGGCTCAAATAGCGGATGGAACCGTATGGGAAAAAAGCAAACCATATGCATTTTTAAACTGTATACTGTTTTTAAAAGTGCAAACGGTTCCATCCATTTTAATAAAAAAAAAAACATACATTTTTGAAAATGTTGTCCATTTTTAATGGGAGGGGTGTTGGGTGGGGACTTTAGGATGTAAAGTAGAACCGTATACTGTTTCCCATATGGAACCATACACATGTGTCTCCCATTAAAAATGGCCCAAATTTTCAAAAACATATGTTTTTTTTGCTTTTTTTTTTTATAAAAATGGACGGAACCATATGCACTTTTGAAAACAGTATACAATTTAAAAATGCATACAGTTTACTTTTTACCATACGGTTCCATACGTTTTTTTGTCACACGGTTTTCTTTAGAAAAACTGATTGAAAATAATATGGCAAAAACGTGGTGTGAACCCAGCCTGATCAGCTCTCGTTTGCTGAGCAGTCACAAGGCTCCATCAATCATGCATCCGGGCCGCATGCACAATCGCAAGTTCATTTATGTGGCCCTTAAATTCATCATTGTTGGCTGCACATGACTTGTTTACACAGGACAATGTGTGGCCAAGAACAATTATTGAAATCTCTGCACAAAAGATCCAATCAGCCGACGAACAAACATTTTTGGCCCTATTACACAGGTCGATTATTAGGATTGAGCCATAATAGAAATATTTATTTTACTGATACCCGGCCCCTGCAAGAGAGCATTTACTCTGCATTTGGGTTGAGATACTCAACTACTTTTAGTAATAGTCCACCTATACAGGTCCGCCCTTAGGTGAAGGTCCAAGCTCAACATCAGTTGAAGATAAAATGAGACCCATAAGGTTACTTACTAATTATATGAGGCACATGGGGTACTAAACTAGTGATTATACTGGATGTGTTTCACATTATAAGTGCACCTCAAGTGCCACACATTAGTAACCCCAACAGCATTAAAAATGGGACATGGGGATAGTTACTATTAATAGATGGCACATGGGGTTATTAACTTATTAAAGGGGTACTCCACCCCTAGACATCTTATCTCCTGTCCAAAGGATAGGGAATAATATGTCTGATCAGGGGGGTTCTGCCGCTGGAGATCAGACGATCTCCAGCGATCTCCAGCTGCACCCAGCGTTCCTTTACAGTGTCGGATGCAGTGCCGGAAGCTCCTGACGTTACGGTATGCACCCTCTATGCAAGTCTATGGGAGGGGCGTTATGGTCATCACGCCCCCTCCCATAGACTTGCATTGAGGGGGCGTGGCTGTGATGTAACGAACTTCCACCCTGCATCACCAGTCATCTGTCACGGAGCGAAGTTCATGTCGTGCACCGGATGTCTGGGGTGCCGCAGCCTGGATTGCGGGGGTCCCCAGTGGCGGGACCCCTGGGACCAGACATCTTATCCCCTATCCTGTGAATAGGGGATAAGATTTCTAGGGGGCAGAGTAACCCTTTTATCTTTTTTTGCCTCAAATTATAATAGATATGTTGCACCACTGAGTATCCCCAGTGTGCCTTAGAAATCCGCATGGGGATAGTGGGAAGCAAATTAAAATTATGAGCCGCAACAGAGTTGGGTTGGGAGGTCTTCCAGGTCTGGACAGCTGGTGTCTGAAATCCAGATTTAGACTGTGGTCACCTGTAAAGAACCCCTTGTACTAGGTTATTGCGGTATGACACTCGGGCAGCAAACGTAATCTTTGCCCTGGATCCTGGAAAGTCTAGCTACACCACTGACCATCATACCGCTGCATTATGACTATGTGACTCCAGTTTACAGTACCTTTATGAAGCAATACATTTCAGCATTATTTATTTTTTCAGCATTCTTTTCTTACTTATTAATTGAGTTGATTAGATTTGGGGACAAATGTTATACTGTGAAGTGTGAGATACAAGATCTGAGACAGAGCCAAGAAAATAATTAGCATGTTCACAGCCCGGACTCAGCTGTTAAAATGTAATAATATGACAAGCCGTCCCATTGGAAGCACATGTACATGAGGCAGTGGATTATGCCAGGACCCGTGTAGCTTTAGCCAAGTTTAGAGGTTTCTATTAGGGTGGAAAGAGTTAATTTTGGAGATTTAATGAACATCAAATGTTATTCTG